>NC_052323.1:29729111-29779394 GCF_016432855.1 Salvelinus namaycush
TGTAGGTGTCTGTTCGGTGGGAGGGGCATATGGCTGTAGGTGTGTGTTTAGTGGGAGGGGCATATGGCTGTAGGTGTGTGTTTAGTGGGAGGGGCATATGGCTGTAGGTATGCGTTTGGGTCTTTCTATGACAAATTATGACATGTTATCTTTCTGTACTGAGAGCAGTCAGTTGGAACAGCCAGGGCCTGGGGCTAGAACCCTCTGTGTCATTGTTTCCTCCCTCTTCTAAAGTGAACATTCTCCCCCTAAATGAGGTTGGCCTGTCTCTACCTCGGGTTATGGGTGGCATATGCCTAATCTAACATGGTGAACATCTGTACTCACAGTATGTCTTTCACTACAGCTGCATGTGGTCCATCTCAAATAACCAGGACATCAGTGTAACTACAGGGACAAGGCATTATGGCATTATGGCATCCCACAAAATGAGTTGCTGTCTTCTTAATAAAAAAGATTTTCTGTGGAACAGGGTTATTTTATTAGTCCGTGCAGTTTCTGCATTATGAAAGATAACACTCTGATCAATATACAATTTACAGATGTGGGAAATAAAAGCATATTGATATCAAATAAAATACAATTTTATTTGTCACATGCGCCGAATACAATATTACCGTGAAATGCTTACTTACAAGCCCTTAACCAACAATGCAGTTCAAGAAATAGAGTTTAGAAAATATTTACTAAATAAAGTAAAAATAAAAAGTAACACAGTAGAATTACATAACAATAACGAGGCTATATACTGAGTCAATGTGCAGGGGTAGAGGTTAGTCGCGGTAATTTGCACATGTAGGTAGGGGTTAAGTGACTATGCATAGATAATAAACAGCAAGTAGCAGCAGTGTAAAAACAAGGGGGGAGGGGGTTCAATGTAAATAGTCCGGGTGGCCATTTGATTAATTGTTCAGCAGTCCTATAGCTTGGGTGTAGAAGCTGTTCCTTAGCCTCTTGGACCTAGACTTGGAGCTCTGGTACCGCTTGCCGTGCGGTAGCAGAGAGAACAGTCCATGACTTGAGTGACTGGAGTCTTTGACAATTATTTGGGCCTTCCTCTGACACCGCCTGGAATATACACTACCGTTCAAAAGTTTGGGGTCACTTAGAAATGTCCTTGTTTTTGAAAGAAAAGCACATTTCTTGTCCATTAAAATAACATCAAATTGTCTACAGTGTAGACATTGTTAATGTTGTAAATGACTATTGTAGCTGGAAACAGAAGATATTTTATGGAATATCTACATAGACGTGCAGAGGCCCATTATAAGCAACCATCACTCCTGTGTTCCAATGGCACGTTGTGTTAGCTAGTCCAAGTTGATCATTTTAAAAGGCTAATTGATCATTAGAAAACCCTTTTGCAATTATGTTAGCACAGCTGAAAACTAGGTGAGTATCTGGAGCATCAGCATTTGTAGGTTCGATTACAGGCTCAAAATGGCCAGAAACAAATAACTTTCTTCTGAAACTCGGCAGTCTATTCTTGTTCTGAGAAATAAAGGCTATTCCATGCGAGAAATTGTCAAGAAACTGAAGATCTCGTACAACGCTCTGTACTACTCCCTTCACAGAACAGAGCAAACTGGCCCTAACCAGAATAGAAAGAGGAGTGGGAGGCCCGGTGCACAACTGAGCAAGAGGACAAGTACATTAGAGTGTCTAGTTTGAGAAACAGACGCCTCACAAGTCCTCAACTGGCAGCTTCATTAAATAGTACCCGCAAAACACCAGTCTCAATGTCAACAGTGAAGAGGCGACTCAGGGATACTTGCCTTCTAGGGCGGCCCGGGATGATGGTGTTGATGTGAGCCATGACCAGCCTTTCAAAGCATGTCATGGCTATCGACGTGAGTGCTATGGGGCGGTAGTCATTTAGGCAGGTTACCTTTGCATTCTTGGGCACAGGGACTATGGTGGTCTGCTTGAAACGTGGGTATTACAGACTCGGTCAGGGAGAGGTTGAAAATTAGGTTGAAAATGTCAGTGAAGACACTTGCTAGTTGGTCCGCGCATGCTCTGAGTACACGCCCTGTTTATCCGTCTAGCCCTGCGACCTTGTGAATGTTGACCTGTTTAAAGGTCTTGCTCACATCGGCTAAGGAGAGCGTGATCACACAGTCTTCCGGAACAGCTGGTGCTCTCATGCGTGCTTCAGTGTTGCTTGTATCGAAGCGAGCATAAAAGGCATTTAGCTCGTCTAGTAGGCTCGTGTCACTGGGCAGCTCATGGCTGGGTTTCCCTTTGTAGTCTGTAATAGTTTGCAAGCACTGGCACATCCAAAGAATGTCAGAGCTGGTGTAGTAGGATTCATCCTTAGTCCTGTATTGACTGTCACACCCTGATCTGCTTCATCTGTCTTTGTGATTGTCTCCACTCCCCTGCAGGTGTCGCCCATATTCCCCATTATCCCCAGTGTATTTATACCTGTGTTCTTTGTTTGTCTGTTGCCAGTTCATTTTGTTTCGTGAAACCTACCAGCGTTTTTTCCCCTTGCTCCTGTCTGTTCTAGTTCCTGTTTTCTTGTTTTTTGCGGTTTTGACCATTCTGCCTGCTATGACCCTGACCGTGCCGTTCTGTACCTTGCCACACCACACTGAATTATTGAACCCTGCCTGCTCTGACCCCGAGACTGCCTGCTGTTCTGGACCTTTTGCACCCTATCTGGATTACTGACCTCTGCCTGCCCCTGTATTAGTAATGAACTTTTGTTACTTCGACACTGTCTGCATCTGGGTCTTACCTGAAATGTGATGTTGACGCTTTGCCTGTTTGATGGTTCGTCTGAGGGCATTGCAGGATTTCTTATAAGCGTCCGGATTAGTGTCCCGCTCCTTGAAAGCGGCAGCTCTAGCCTTTAGCTCAGTGCGGATGTTGCCTGTAATCCATGGATTCTGGTTGGGGTATGTACGTACGGTTACTGTGGGGACGACGTCTTCAATGCACTTATTGATGAAGCCGGTGACTGAGGTGGTATACTCTTCAATGCCATTAGATGAATCACGGAACATATTCCAGTCTGTGTTAGCAAAACAATCCTGTAGTGTAGCATCCACATCAACGGACCAGTATGCTCAGTGATACTGTGTGCTCATTTGAGAAAACGTCCTTATGAATAGTTTATGTTATAACCTATGTTATGACATTATAACATCCTTATGAAGAGTTCATGTTATAACCTATGCACTGACATTATAAGATCCTTATGAAGAGTTCATGTTATAACCTATGTTATGACATTATAACGTCCTTATGAAGAGTTCATGTTATAACCTATGTTATGACATTATAACATCCTTATGAAGAGTTCATGTTATAATATATGATCTGACATTATAACAACCTTATGAAGAGTTCATGTTATAACCTATGTTATGACATTATAACGTCCTTATGAATAGTTAATGTTATAACCTATGCACTGACATTATAATGTCCTTATGAATAGTTAATGTTATAACCTATGCACTGACATTATAAGATCCTTATGAAGAGTTCATGTTATAACCTATGTTCTGACATTATAACGTCCTTATGAAGAGTTCATGTTATAACCTATGCACTGACATTATAACATCCTTATGAAGAGTTCATGTTATAATATACGATCTGACATTATAACAACCTTATGAAGAGTTCATGTTATAACCTATGTTATGACATTATAACGTCCTTATGAATAGTTAATGTTATAACCTATGCACTGACATTATAATGTCCTTATGAATAGTTAATGTTATAACCTATGCACTGACATTATAAGATCCTTATGAAGAGTTCATGTTATAACCTATGCACTGACATTATAAGATCCTTATGAAGAGTTCATGTTATAACCTATGTTCTGACATTATAACGTCCTTATGAAGAGTTCATGTTATAACCTATGTTATGACATTATAACATCCTTATGAAGAGTTCATGTTATAATATATGATCTGACATTATAACAACCTTATGAAGAGTTCATGTTATAACCTATGTTATGACATTATAACGTCCTTATGAATAGTTAATGTTATAACCTATGCACTGACATTATAATGTCCTTATGAATAGTTAATGTTATAACCTATGCACTGACATTATAAGATCCTTATGAAGAGTTCATGTTATAACCTATGCACTGACATTATAACATCCTTATGAAGAGTTCATGTTATAACCTATGTTATGACATTATAACTCGGTGTAACAGTGCCCTCCATCACTTGACTCACTGCTAGTCTTTATATCCATCTCAACTGGTATAAAACCGTCATTGACCTATATCCCCTGCCGTAAACAGTGAGAGGTCTGTCTGAGAACAGCTAGTCAGAGTGCTTGGAGGAACACAGTCAATATGTATAGCTCAGAGCAGAGCCTGCGGCATAATGCTTATGTGATAGAAAGGAAGCCAGCTTACTTGTTTCCTCAGGGGCCAAAAGGAAATAGCTTTAGGCTTCTGTTGACAAATCCCTCTCTCTCCCTCACACTGTGTGGTTGATAAACTGAAACAGGGGGAATCCAAAAAGATGTCACCCCTATGTAAAACTGGCAGTAAGAGAGAGTTGCACTGTAGTGCCTTTGGTTTCATCAGACAAAAGACATAAAAGTGGGTTTTAAAATTGAGAACAATGTTAAGGAATTGATAATGAGATCAATACTATTCTGTTCAAGCACAGCACTTCTTAATCAGACAAATGTCTTGATACACGCAGCTCTTCTGACTGTAGTCTTTATTAGACTACTTGATACGAGCAGCTCTTCTGACTGCAGTCTTTATTAGAGTACTTGATACGAGCAGCTCTTCTGACTGTAGTCTTTATTAGACTACTTGATACGAGCAGCTCTTCTGACTGTAGTCATTATTAGACTACTTGATACGAGCAGCTCTTCTGACTGTAGTCTTTATTAGAGTACTTGATACGAGCAGCTCTTCTGACTGTAGTCTTTATTAGACTACTTGATACGAGCAGCTCTTCTGACTGTAGTCTTTATTAGAGTACTTGATACGAGCAGCTCTTCTGACTGTAGTCTTTATTAGACTACTTGATACGAGCAGCTCTTCTGACTGTAGTCTTTATTAGACTACTTGATACGAGCAGCTTTTCTGACTGTAGTCTTTATTAGACTACTTGATACGAGCAGCTCTTCTGACTGTAGTCTTTATTAGACTACTTGATACGAGCAGCTCTTCTGACTGTAGTCTTTATTAGAGTACTTGATACGAGCAGCTCTTCTGACTGTAGTCTTTATTAGACTACTTGATACGAGCAGCTCTTCTGACTGTAGTCTTTATTAGACTACTTGATACGAGCAGCTCTTCTGACTGTAGTCTTTATTAGACTACTTGATACGAGCAGCTCTTCTGACTGTAGTCTTTATTAGACTACTTGATACGAGCAGCTCTTCTGACTGTAGTCTTTATTAGAGTACTTGATACGAGCAGTTCTTCTGACTGTAGTCTTTATTAGAGTACTTGATACGAGCAGCTCTTCTGACTGTAGTCTTTATTAGCCTACTTGATACGAGCAGCTCTTCTGACTGTAGTCTTTATTAGACTACTTGATACGAGAGCTCTCTGACTGTAGTCTTTATTAGACTACTTGATATGAGCAGCTCTTCTGACTGTAGTCTTATTAGCTACTTGATACGAGCAGCTCTTCTGACTGTAGTCTTTATTAGCCTACTTGATACGAGCAGCTCTTCTGACTGTAGTCTTTATTAGCCTACTTGATACGAGCAGCTCTTCTGACTGTAGTCTTTATTAGACTACTTGATACGAGCAGCTCTTCTGACTGTAGTCTTTATTAGACTACTTGATACGAGCAGCTCTTCTGACTGTAGTCTTTATTAGACTACTTGATACGAGCAGCTCTTCTGACTGTAGTCTTTATTAGACTACTTGATACGAGCAGCTCTTCTGACTGTAGTCATTATTAGAGTACTTGATACGCGCAGCTCTTCTGACTGTATCTTTTATTAGACTACTTGATAGAGCAGCTCTTCTGACTGTAGTCTTTATTAGACTACTTGATACGAGCAGCTCTTCTGACTGTAGTCTTATTAGACTACTTGATACGAGCAGCTCTTCTGACTGCAGTCTTTATTAGATACTTGATACGAGCAGCTCTTCTGACTGTAGTCTTTATTAGGTCTACTTGATACGAGCAGCTCTTCTGACTGTAGTCATTATTAGACTACTTGATACGAGAGCTCTTCTGACTGTAGTCTTTATTAGACTACTTGATACGAGCAGCTTTCTGACTGTAGTCTTTATTAGAGTACTTGATACGAGCAGCTTTCTGACTGTAGTCTTTATTAGAGTACTTGATACGAGCAGCTCTTCTGACTGTAGTCTTATTAGACTACTTGATACGAGCAGCTCTTCTGACTGTAGTCTTTATTAGACTAATTGATACGAGCAGCTCTTCTGACTGTAGTCTTTATTAGAGTACTTGATACGAGCAGCTCTTCTGACTGTAGTCATTATTAGACTACTTGATACGAGCAGCTCTTCTGACTGTAGTCTTATTAGACTACTTGATACGAGCAGCTCTTCTGACTGTAGTCTTTATTAGACTATTGATACGAGCAGCTCTTCTGACTGTAGTCTTTATTAGAGTACTTGATACGAGCAGCTTTTTCTGACTGTAGTCTTTATTAGAGTACTTGATACGAGCAGCTCTTCTGACGTAGTCTTTATTAGACTACTTGATACGAGCAGCTTTCTGACTGTAGTCTTTATTAGACTAATTGATACGAGCAGCTCTTCTGACTGTAGTCTTTATTAGAGTACTTGATACGAGCAGCTCTTCTGACTGTAGTCATTATTAGACTACTTGATACGAGCAGCTCTTCTGACTGTAGTCTTTATTAGACTACTTGATACGAGCAGCTCTTCTGACTGTAGTCTTTATTAGACTACTTGATACGAGCAGCTCTTCTGACTGTAGTCTTTATTAGACTACTTGATACGAGCAGCTCTTCTGACTAGTCTTTATTAGAGTACTTGATACGAGCAGCTCTTCTGACTGTAGTCTTTATTAGACTACTTGATACGAGCAGCTCTTCTGACTGTAGTCTTTATTAGACTACTTGATACGAGCAGCTCTTCTGACTGTAGTGTTTATTAGACTACTTGATACGAGCAGCTCTTCTGACTGTAGTCTTTATTAGACTACTTGATACGAGCAGCTCTTCCTACTGTAGTCTTTATTAGACTACTTGATACGAGCAGCTCTTCTGACTGTAGTCTTTATTAGACTACTTGATACGAGCAGCTCTTCTGACGTAGTCTTTATTAGACTACTTGATACGAGCAGCTCTTCTGAAGCTGTAGTCTTTATTAGAGTACTTGATACGAGCAGCTCTTCGACTGTAGTCTTTATTAGACTACTTGATACGAGCAGCTCTTCTGACTGTAGTCTTTATTAGGTACTTGATACGAGCAGCCTCTGCGACTGTAGTCTTTTTAGACTACTTGATACGAGCAGCTCTTCTGACTGTAGTCTTTATTAGACTACTTGATACGAGCAGCTCTTCTGACTGTAGTCTTTATTAGACTACTTGATACGAGCAGCTTTGACTGTAGTCTTTATTAGACTACTTGATACGATCAGCTCCTCTGACTGTAGTCTTTATTAGAGTACTTGATACGAGCAGCTCTTCTGACGTGTCTATTTTATTAGACTACTTGATACGAGCAGCTCTTCTGACTGTAGTCTTTATTAGACTACTTGATACGAGCAGCTCTTCTGACTGTAGTCTTTATTAGACTACTTGATACGAGCAGCTCTTCTGACTGTAGTCTTTATTAGAGTACTTGATACGAGCAGCTTTTCTGACTGTAGTCTTTATTAGAGTACTTGATACGAGCAGCTCTTCTGACTGTAGTCTTTATTAGACTACTTGATACGAGCAGCTCTTCTGACTGTAGTCTTTATTAGACTACTTGATACGAGCAGCTCTTCCTACTGTAGTCTTTATTAGACTACTTGATACGAGCAGCTCTTCTGACTGTAGTCTTTTATTAGCTACTTGTATACGAGCAGCTCTTCTGACTGTAGTCTTTATTAGACTACTGATACGAGCAGCTCTTCTGACTGTAGTCTTTATTAGAGTACTGATACGAGCAGCTCTTCTGACTGTAGTCTTATTAGACTACTTGATACGAGCAGCTCTTCTGACTGTAGTCTTATTAGAGACTTGATACGAGCAGCTCTGCTGACTGTAGTCTTATTAGACTACTTGATACGAGCAGCTCTTCTGACTGTAGTCTTTATTAGACTACTTGATACGAGCAGCTCTTCTGATGTAGTCTTTATTAGACTACTTGATACGAGCAGCTCTTCTGACTGAGTCTTTATTAGAGTACTTGATACGAGCAGCTCTTCTGACTGTAGTCTTTATTAGACTACTTGATACGAGCAGCTCTTCTGACTGTAGTCTTTATTAGACTAATTGATACGAGCAGCTCTTCTGACTGTAGTCTTTATTAGAGTACTTGATACGAGCAGTCTTCTGACTGTAGTCTTTATTAGACTACTGATACGAGCAGCTCTTCTGACTGTAGTCTTATTAGACTACTTGATACGAGCAGCTCTTCTGACTGTAGTCTTTATAGACTACTTGATACGAGCAGCTCTTCTGACTGTAGTCTTTATAGACTACTTGATACGAGCAGCTCTTCTGACTGTAGTCTTTATTAGATACCTTGATACGAGCAGCTCTCTGACTGTAGTCTTTATTAGCTACTTGATACGAGCAGCTCTTCTGACTGTAGTCTTTATAGACTACTTGATAAGAGCAGTCTTCTGACTGTAGTCTTTATTAGACTACTTGATACGAGCAGCTCTTCTGACTGTAGTCTTTATTAGACTATTGATACGAGCAGCTCTTCTGACTGTAGTCTTATTAGACTACTTGATACGAGCAGCTCTTCTGACTGTAGTCTTATTATTAGACTACTTGATACGAGCAGCTCTTCCTACTGTAGTCTTTATTAGACTACTTGTAACGAGCAGCTCTTCTGACTGTAGTCTTTATTAGACTACTTGATACGAGCAGCTCTTCTGACTGTTAGTCTTTATTAGACTCTTTGATACGAGCAGCTCTTCTGACTGTAGTCTTTATTAGACTACTTGATACGAGCGCTCTTCTGACTGTAGTCTTTATTAGAGTACTTGATACGAGCAGCTCTTTGACTGTAGTCTTTATTAGACTACTTGATACGAGCAGCTCTTCTGACTGTAGTCTTTATTAGAGTAATTGATACGAGCAGCTCTTTCTGACTGTAGTCTTTATTGACTACTTGATACGAGCAGCTCTTCTGACTGTAGTCTTTATTAGACTACTTGATACGAGCAGCTCTTCTGACTGTAGTCTTTATTAGACTACTTGATACGAGCAGCTCTTCTGACTGTAGTCTTTATTAGAGTACTTGATACGAGCAGCTCTTCTGACTGTAGTCTTTATTAGACTACTTGATACGAGCAGCTCTTCTGACTGTAGTCTTTATTAGAGTACGATACGAGCAGCTCTCTGACTGTAGTCTTTATTAGACTACTTGATACGAGCAGCTCTTCTGACTGTAGTCTTTATTAGACTACTTGATACGAGCAGCTCTTTGACTGTAGTCTTTATTAGACTACTTGATACGAGCAGCTCTTCTGACTGTAGTCTTTATAGACTACTTGATACGAGCAGCTCTTCTGACTGTAGTCTTTATTAGACTACTTGATACGAGCAGCTCTTCTGACTGTAGTCTTTATTAGACTACTTGATACGAGCAGCTCTTCTATCGTAGTCTTTATTAGACTACTTGATACGAGCAGCTCTTCTGACTGTAGTCTTTATTAGACTACTTGATACGAGCAGCTCTTCTGACTGTAGTCTTTATTAGACTACTTGATACGAGCAGCTTTCTGACTGTAGTCTTTATTAGAGTACTTGATACGAGCAGCTCTTCTGACTGTAGTCTTTATTAGAATACTTGATACGAGCAGCTCTTCGACTGTAGTAGTCTTTATTAGAGTACTTGATACGAGCAGCTTGCTCTTGCTGACTGTAGTCTTATTAGACTACTTGATACGAGCAGTCTTCTGACTGTAGTCTTTATTAGACTACTTGATACGAGCAGCTCTCTTCTGACTGTAGTCTTTATTAGCTACTTGATACGAGCAGCTCTTCTGACTGTAGTCTTTATTAGACTACTTGATACGATCAGCTCTTCTGACTGTAGTCTTTATTAGATACTGATACGAGCAGCTCTTCTGACGTAGTCTTTATTAGACTACTTGATACGAGCAGCTCTTCTGACTGTAGTCTTTATTAGAGTACTTGATACGAGCAGCTCTTCTGACTGTAGTCTTTATTAGACTACTTGATACGAGCAGCTCTTCTGACTGTAGTCTTTATTAGACTACTTGATACGAGCAGCTCTTTCTGACTGTAGTCTTATTAGACTACTTGATACGAGCAGCTCTTCTGACTGTAGTCTTTATTAGACTACTTGATACGAGCAGCTCTTCTGACTGTAGTCTTTATTAGATACTTGATACGAGCAGCTCTTTGACTGTAGTCTTTATTAGACTACTTGATACGAGCAGCTCTTCTGACTGTAGTCTTTATTAGGACTACTTGATACGAGCAGTCTCTGACTGTAGTCTTTATTAGACTACTTGATACGAGCAGCTCTTCTGACTGTAGTCTTTATTAGATACTTGATACGAGCAGCTCTTCTGACTGTATAGTCTTTATTAGACTACTTGATACGAGCAGCTCTTCTGACTGTAGTCTTATTAGACTACTTGATACGAGCAGCTCTTCTGACTGTGTCTTTATTAGACTACTTGATACGAGCAGCTCTTCTGACTGTAGTCTTTATGACTACTTGATACGAGCAGCTCTTCTGACTGTAGTCTTTATTAGACTACTTGATACGAGCATCTTCTGACTGTAGTCTTTATTAGACTACTTGATACGAGCAGCTTTTGATGTAGTCTTTATTAGACTACTTGATACGAGCAGCTCTTCTGACTGTAGTCTAGTCTTTATTAGACTACTTGATACGAGCAGCTCTTCTGACTGTAGTCTTTATTAGACTACTTGATACGAGCAGCTCTTCTGACTGTAGTCTTTATTAGACTACTTGATACGAGCAGCTCTCTGTCTTGAGTCTGTTATAGCATAGATTAACTTGATACGAGCAGCTCTTCTGACTGTAGTCTTTATTAGACTACTTGATACGAGCAGCTCTTCTGACTGTAGTCTTTATTAGACTACTTGATACGAGCAGCTCTTCTGACTGTAGTCTTTATTAGACTACTTGATACGAGCAGCTCTTTCTGACTGTAGTCTTTATAGACTACTTGATACGAGCAGCTCTTCTGACTGTAGTCTTGATTAGATACTTGATACGAGCAGCTCTTCTGACTGTAGTTCTTATTAGACTACTTGATACGAGCAGCTCTTCTGACTGTAGTCTTTATTAGAGTACTTGATACGAGCAGCTCTTCTGACTGTAGTCTTTATTAGACTACTTGATACGAGCAGCTCTTCTGACTGTAGTCTTTATTAGACTACTTGATACGAGCAGCTCTTCTTGACGAGTCTTTATTAGACTACTTGATACGAGCAGCTCTTTGACTGTAGTCTTTATTAGACTACTTGATACGACAGCTCTTCTGACTGTAGTCTTTATTAGAATACTTGATACGAGCAGCTCTTCTGACTGTAGTCTTTATAGACTACTTGATCGAGCAGCTCTTCTGACTGTAGTCTTTATTAGACTACTTGATACGAGCAGCTCTTTGACTGTAGTCTTTATTAGACTACTTGATACGAGCAGACTCTTCTGACTGTAGTCATTATTAGACTACTTGATACGAGCAGCTCTTCTGACTGTAGTCTTTATTAGACTACTTGATACGAGCAGCTCTTCTGACTTTAGTCTTTATTAGATACTTGATACGAGCAGCTTTTGACTGTAGTCTTTATTAGACTACTTGATACGAGCAGCTCTTCTGACTGAGTCTTATTAGATACTTGATACGAGCAGCTCTTCTGACTGTAGTCTTTATTAGACTACTTGATACGAGCAGCTTTCTGACTGTAGTCTTTATTAGAGTACTTGATACAGCAGCTCTTCTGACTGTAGTCTTATTAGACTACTTGATACGAGCAGCTCTTCTGACTGTAGTCTTATTAGACTACTTGATACGAGCAGCTCTTCTGACTGTAGTCTTTATTAGACTACTGATACGAGCAGCTCTTCTGACTGTAGTCTTTATTAGACTACTTGATACGAGAGCTCTTCTGACTGTAGTCTTTATTAGACTACTGATACGAGCAGCTCTTCTGACTGTAGTCTTTATTAGACTACTTGATACGAGCAGCTCTTCTGACTGTAGTCTTTATTGACTACTTGATACGAGCAGCTCTTCTGACTGTAGTCTTTATTAGAGTACTTGATACGAGCAGCTCTTCTGACTGTAGTCTTATTAGACTACTTGATACGAGCAGCTCTTCTGACTGTAGTCTTTATTAGAAGTACTTGATACGAGCAGCTCTCTGACTGTAGTCTTTATTAGATACTGATACGAGCAGCTCTTCTGACTGTAGTCTTTATTAGACTACTTGATTCGAGCAGCTCTTCTGACTGTAGTCTTTATTAGACTACTTGATACGAGCAGCTCTTCTGACTGTAGTCTTTATTAGACTACTTGATACGACAGCTCTTCTTCGACTGTAGTCTTTATTAGATACTTGATACGAGCAGCTCTTCTGACTGTAGTCTTTATTAGACTACTTGATACGAGCAGCTCTTCTGACTGTAGTCTTTATTAGATACTTGATACGCGAGCAGCTTCTGACTGTAGTCTTTATTAGACTACTTGATACGAGCAGCTCTTCTGACTGTAGTCTTTATTAGACTACTTGATACGAGCAGCTCTTCTGACTGTAGTCTTATTAGACTACTTGATACGAGCAGCTCTTCTGACTGTAGTCTTTATTAGACTACTTGATACGAGCAGCTCTTCTGACTGTAGTCTTTATTAGATACTTGATACGAGCAGCTCTTGACTGTAGTCTTATTAGACTACTTGATACGAGCAGCTCTTCTGACTGTAGTCTTTATTAGACTACTTGATACGAGCAGCTCTTCTGACTGTAGTCTTTATTAGCTACTTGATACGAGCAGCTCTTCTGACTGTAGTCTTTATTAGACTACTTGATACGAGCAGCTCTTCGACTGTAGTCTTATTAGACTACTTGATACGAGCAGCTCTTCTGACTGTAGTCTTTATGAGACTACTTGATACGAGCAGCTCTTCTGACTGTAGTCTTTATAGACTACTTGATACGAGCAGCTCTTCTGACTGTAGTCTTTATTAGACTACTTGATACAGAGCAGCTCTTCTGACTGTAGTCTTTATTAGACTACTTGATACGAGCAGCTCTTCTGACTGTAGTCTTTATTAGACTACTTGATACGAGCAGCTCTTCTGACTGTAGTCTTTATTAGATACTTGATACGAGCAGCTCTTCTGACTGTAGTCTTTATTAGACTACTTGATACGAGCAGCTTTTGACTGTAGTCTTTATAGACTTACTTGATACGAGCAGCTCTTCTGACTGTAGTCTTTATTAGACTACTTGATACGAGCAGCTCTTCTGACTGTAGTCTTTATTAGACTACTTGATACGAGCAGCTCTTCTGACTGTAGTCTTTATTAGACTACTTGATACGAGCAGCTCTTTGACTGTAGTCTTTATTAGATACTTGATACGAGCAGCAGCTTCTGACTGTAGTCTTTATTAGACTACTTGATACGAGCAGCTCTTCTGACTGTAGTCTTTATTTAGAGTACTTGATACGAGCAGCCTTCTGACTGTAGTCTTTATTAGACTACTTGATACGAGCAGCTCTTCTGACTGTTAGTCTTTATAGACTACTTGATACGAGCAGCTCTTCTGACTGTAGTCTTTATTAGACTACTTGATACGAGCAGCTCTTCTGACTGTAGTCTTTATTAGACTACTTGATACGAGCAGCTCTTCTGACTGTAGTCTTTATTAGACTACTTGATACGAGCAGCTCTTCTGACTGTAGTCTTATTAGTAGACTACTTGATACGAGCAGCTCTTCTGACTGTAGTCTTTATTAGACTACTTGATACGAGCAGCTCTTCTGACTGTAGTCTTTATTAGACTACTTGATACGAGCAGCTCTTCTGACTGTAGTCTTTATTAGACTACTTGATACGAGCAGCTCTTCTGACTGTAGTCTTTATTAGACTATTGATACGAGCAGCTCTTCTGACTGTAGTCTTTATTAGAGTACTTGATACGAGCAGCTCTTCTGACTGTAGTCTTTATTAGACTACTTGATACGAGCAGCTCTTTGACTGTAGTCTTTATTAGACTACTTGATACGAGCAGCTCTCTGACTGTAGTCTTTATAGACTACTTGATACGAGCAGCTCTTCGACTGTAGTCTTTATTAGACTACTTGATACGAGCAGCTCTTCTGACTGTAGTCTTATTAGACTACTTGATACGAGCAGCTCTTCTGACTGTAGTCTTTATTAGACTACTTGATACGACAGCTCTTCTGACTGTAGTCTTTTTAGAGTACTATGATACGAGCAGCTCTTCTGACTGTAGTCTTTATTAGAGTACTTGATACGAGCAGCTCTTTGACTGTAGTCTTTATTAGATACTTGATACGAGCAGCTCTTCTGACTGTAGTCTTATTAGACTATTGATACGAGCAGCTCTTCGACTGTAGTTTTATTAGACTACTTGATACGAGCAGCTCTTCTGACTGTAGTCATTATTAGACTACTTGATACGAGCAGCTCTTCTGACTGTAGTCTTTATTAGACTACTTGATACGAGCAGCTCTTCTGACTGTAGTCTTTATTAGATACTGAACGAGCAGCTTTCTTGACTGTAGTGCTTTATTAGACTACTTGATACGAGCAGCTCTTCTGACTGTAGTCTTTATAGACTACTTGATACGAGCAGCTCTTCTGACTGTAGTCTTTATTAGACTACTTGATACGAGCAGCTCTTCTGACTGTAGTCTTTATAGAGTACTTGATACGAGCAGCTCTTCTGACTGTAGTCTTTATTAGAGTACTTGATACGAGCAGCTCTTCTGACTGTAGTCTTATTAGACTACTTATACGAGCAGTCTTCTGACTGTAGTTTATTAGACTACTTGATACGAGCAGCTCTTCTGACTGTAGTCTTTATTAGGACTACTTGATACGAGCAGCTCTTTCTGACTGTAGTCTTTTAGACTACTTGATACGAGCAGCTCTTTCGACTGTAGTCTTTATTAGACTACTTGATACGAGCAGCTCTTCTGACTGTAGTCTTTATTAGACTACTTGATCGAGCAGCTCTTCTGACTGTAGTCTTTATTAGACTACTTGATACGAGCAGCTCTTCTGACTGTAGTTTTATTAGACTACTTGATACGAGCAGCTCTTCTGACTGTAGTCTTTATTAGACTACTTGATACGAGCAGCTCTTTTCTGACTGTAGTCTTTATTAGACTACTTGATACGAGCAGCTCTTCTGACTGTAGTCTTTATTAGACTACTTGATACGAGCAGCTCTTCTGACTGTAGTCTTTTTAGAGTACTTGATACGAGCAGCTCTTCTGACTTAGTCTTTATTAGACTACTTGAACGAGCAGCTCTTCTGACTGTAGTTTATTAGAGTACTTGATACGAGCAGCTCTTCTGACTGTAGTCTTTATTAGACTACTTGATACGAGCAGCTCTTCTGACTTTAGTCTTTATTAGAGTACTTGATACGAGCAGCTCTTCTGACTGTAGTCTTTATTAGACTACTTGATACGAGCAGCTCTTCTGACTGTAGTTTATTAGACTACTGATACGATCAGCTTTCTGACTGTAGTCTTATATAGAGTACTTGATACGAGCAGCTCTTCTGACTGTTAGTCTTATTAGACTACTTGATACGAGCAGCTCTTCTGACTGTAGTCTTTATTAGACTACTTGATACGAGCAGCTCTTCTGACTGTAGTCTTTATTAGACTACTTGATACGGCAGCTCTTCTGACTGTAGTCATTATTAGACTACTTGATACGAGCAGCTCTTCTGACTGTAGTCTTTATTAGACTACTTGATACGAGCAGCTCTTCTGACTTAGTCTTTATTAGAGTACTGATACGAGCAGCTCTTCTGACTGTAGTCTTATTAGACTACTTGATACGAGCAGCTCTTTGACTGTAGTCTTTATTAGAGTACTTGATACGAGCAGCTCTTCTGACTGTAGTCTTTATTAGACTACTTGATACGAGCAGCTCTTCTGACTGTAGTCTTTATTAGAGTACTTGATACAAGCAGCTCTTCTGACTGTAGTCTTTATTAGACTACTTGATACGAGCAGCTCTTCTGACTGTAGTCATTATTAGACTACTTGATACGAGCAGCTCTTCTGACTGTAGTCTTTATTAGACTACTTGATACGAGCAGCTCTTCTGACTGTAGTCTTTTATTAGACTACTTGATACGAGCAGCTCTTCTGACTGTAGTCTTTATTAGACTACTTGATATGAGCAGCTCTTCTGACTGTAGTCTTTATTAGACTACTTGATATGAGCAGCTCTTCTGACTGTAGTCTTTATTAGACTACTTCTTGACTCCATAATAAATCTGGAATAGTTTAACGTGCGAGTAGTACTATTGTTATTTTTCATTTGATTGGGACATAATGTATGTTTTAGTTCTTATCTTAACGACTCCATAATTATTTATTTATACCGTCAACGTGTTGGCTAAGTATCGCATGCTGTCAAGACAACTAGGTGCTAAGAAGCAGTTTGTGATACTTAGACCTGGTGACAACACCAATTAGACAGAAAATAAGCCTTTATTTTACCAACAAGTCATTAACCCTCCTAATCATCCAGCCAAGCTGCCAGCTAACCTCAGGTCTTCAGGAACCATCCTGGTGATGACAGACTGACAAGGTGTGAGGGGTTAGGGTCTGTCTGATAGGTCCTGATGGGTCCTTAAGGGGAGGCTTGCAACCTGGGGATCATTCCCCTCCCTGACCTTGAGGTGGTGTGGGTTGAGACAGACAGGGGGTATCTGCAGGAGTAGTGGGGGACAGGTGGAGGGAGTTGTTGTTAGCTAGCTTTAGCTAATCCCTGTGTTTGGGATGAGACGGCTGATAGACTTAATCTTCAAAGAGAGGTGACAACCCAAAACAATCAACCAATCAGGGGAGGAGGGTTGTGCAAATTATCAATCAGAGGAGGAGGGTTGGGCAAATTATCCATCAGAGGAGGAGGGTTGGGCAAATTATCAATCAGAGGAGGAGGGTTGGGCAAATTATCCATCAGAGGAGGAGGGTTGGGCAAATGATCAATCAGAGGAGGAGGGTTGGACAAATGATCAATCGGAGGAGGAGGGTTGGACATATTATCAATCAGAGGAGGAGGGTTGGACATATTATCAATCAGAGGAGGAGGGTTGGACAAATGATCAATCAGAGGAGGAGGGTTGGACAAATGATCAATCAAAGGAGGAGGGTTGGACATATTATCAATCAGAGGAGGAGGGTTGGACATATTATCAATCAGAGGAGGAGGGTTGGACATATTATCAATCAGAGGAGGAGGGTTGGACATATTATCAATCAGAGGAGGAGGGTTGGACATATTATCAATCAGAGGAGGAGGGTTGGACATATTAGGTGTATCTGGAGTTCAATTCAACCTTATTAGTGTGGATTTATGTATTTAATCATGTATTTTCAACTGTTTCTGTGCTCCCTGGATATATACCAAAAATATTTGCTGCACTGAATTGGAGTCCTGAGTCCACAATAATCACTTTTTGATTTCTCATAAATTGTATTTAACATATCTTCAATTTTTGTGAATGTAAATGTCATGCTATTCCCCCCCCCCCCCCCCCCCCCCTCACACACCTGGATGTTATTGTTTAATCAATCTACACAGCAACATTATGACTCACTAGGTGTCCAGTTGCCGTTCATTCATCTCTCCCTGTCTGCCCCACGTGAGCCCAATTCTCCACTCCTCCCTGGGGTGACAGTCCTTAATGCCCTGAGCCAGAGGCCCTTTCCTGGGCGAACATGAGCCTTGAGGGTTGGCAACTTGCTGCTACTACCATCTTGACACAATCAATGTTTAATGGCCGCTGTTAAATTATGTACAGAATGGAGGTACCTCTAAGAAGACCTAAAGCCATCCAGAAATGTCTGTCCCTCTGTTGTCTCCAAACATGAATAAAGAGATAGAGGGGGATGAGGGAGGAGGGGGGAAGAGGGTGGAGGAAGGAAGGAAGGAAGGTGTGGGGGGTGGAGGGAGGGAGGGAAGAAGAAGAGTGTTCGAAGTTGGAGGTTTTCAACTCAATCTGTCTGGGATGAGCTGAAAACTAGAGAGGAAATGATTCAGATACCCTTCTCTTCTTCTTGTACCACATTATGGAACAACATATTCAGATGCCCTTCTCTTCTTCTTCTACTACATTATGGAACAACATATTCAGATGCCCTTCTCTTCTTCTTCTACCACATTATGGAACAACATATTCAGATACCCTTCTCTTCTTCTACCACATTATGGAACAACATATTCAGATACCCTTCTCTTCTTCTTCTACCACATTATGGAACAACATATTCAGATACCCTTCTCTTCTTCTTGTACCACATTATGGAACAACATATTCAGATGCCCTTCTCTTCTTCTTCTACTACATTATGGAACAACATATTCAGATACCCTTCTCTTCTTCTTCTACTACATTATGGAACAACATATTCAGATACCCTTCTCTTCTTCTTCTACCACATTATGGAACAACATATTCAGATGCCCTTCTCTTCTTCTTCTACTACATTATGGAACAACATATTCAGATGCCCTTCTCTTCTTCTTCTACCACATTATGGAACAACATATTCAGATGCCCTTCTCTTCTTCTTGTACCACATTATGGAACAACATATTCAGATGCCCTTCTCTTCTTCTACTACCACATTATGGAACAACATATTCAGATGCCCTTCTCTTCTTCTTCTACTACATTATGGAACAACATATTCAGATGCCCTTCTCTTCTTCTTCTACTACATTATGGAACAACATATTCAGATGCCCTTCTCTTCTTCTTCTACTACATTATGGAACAACATATTCAGATGCCCTTCTCTTCTTCTACTACTACATTATGGAACAACATATTCAGATGCCCTTCTCTTCTTCTTCTACCACATTATGGAACAACATATCCAGATACCCTTCTCTTCTTCTTCTACTACATTATGGAACAACATATTCAGATACCCTTCTCTTCTTCTACTACCACATTATGGAACAACATATTCAGATACCCTTCTCTTCTTCTTCTACTACATTATGGAACAACATATTCAGATACCCTTCTCTTCTTCTACTACCACATTATGGAACAACATATTCAGATGCCCTTCTCTTCTTCTTCTACCACATTATGGAACAACATATTCAGTTAAAAACTAATATTGTGTAAGGGGTATTAGTAATACCGATGGATACTAAGCTGGTTTTTGGTTTGATACTGATAATTTCAATAGCCTACCAATCCAATTAAAAAAGTATTTTGGACTGCGTAGGGCCGACTGGTGATAATTAGCTTGCAGGTGCAGGAGCTATGCGTCGGTTAATCCTGGTGGTCCTATTGCTCATGGCCTCCTGCATATGAACAAAGAGTTATATTCACATAGCGTGTACACAATAACGTGCCACCACTGATGAGACGCATGAACCCATTACTACAACACAACCCAGAAACAGGTGGCATTGCATTACAGTATCCCGTAGTCCAACTAACTACACACGAATCCCCAGAACATAACTTGGCCACTTGATGTTTATTCAAACTTGTATAAAACTTTTGTTGAATTAAATTCAAGTTAGTTGGGGGGAATGTGACGCCTAATAGTGTCTTGGTGAAAGACGTACATCCGACAACAACTCCAACAGAAGAGGTGAATAGTCAGATGATATTATTTGGTCCTTGGCAGGCTGACATCCTCTCTATTTTTTATTTTTTATTCATGTAAATTGGCACGTGCTTGTCCCGGTAGGGCTGGTAGCATTCCTATTATGCTCGTCTATCCCCGACACGTGCAGATACAAGAGCCGTGGCAGGACCTCACGCCGCCGAACCTCCAACTGGAGAATTTAACCTGAATCCCTTCAGAAATAAAACATATTTCCTGGGCGGGATGGATGATTACAACAACAACAACAAAAACTCTAAGGAAAACCTCTTTAAATGCATATCTGGTTTGGGAGAAGAACATGCTATCGAAGCTTTCCAATGAAAATGTCATAAACTGGTCCTACACATGCAAAGGCATCAATACATTTTCCAAACGGGATGCGATGTAATTTATCAGTGTAAAGTGTAACAATTTGAATATTTATTTTAATCTGCCTTCTACAATTTATATATATATCAGATTTTATTTGGCCACATTAACAATCTTAGAATTTGCTATTTTGCCTGTTGAAAGTCCCAGAAGAAGATACATTCAACAGTGCTGATGGTGGTCATGGGTGATGAGCTGCTGTAAAACCTCAACCGATGGATGCACCTGCGGTGCTCTCGCTCTCTAAAACCGTTATCTTATTAATCACACCCGTTTGTTTCATGAACAGGCCACGCGAGGAAACTAACTGCTCTTGTAATTAATTTCATAATTATGACAATGATTGTTGTGTTTATGGGGTTTGCGATGCGCTTTATCAGCACGCTTTGAGTGTTCTACTCCCAGCAACTAAGAAACATTCGAAGAGTCCAAACACTGAGAAATATATTTTTTTAAAGTTATATTTTTATTTGTAGAAAAATGGTTCACACACTTTTCATGTAAATAGAATAGAAATCTATTTATATACAAAATACATTATGACAGGCGAAACTTTAATAAATAAATGTTTTAAAAACGTCGTAGAAGGGTCCTCTCTAGACCCTTCGTGGGATTGAGTCTTTCTATTGAACAGGATTGCAGTTTTCAGGGGGTCCATCTCCATAATGTATGAGGCCAGGTCCTTGTCTTCTGACTGCCTTTCACTCTATTGTTAGAGCGGTGAAACTGAATTTACACGCTCGTTTTTCTGCATTATCGCTCTACTAATTGTAAAATTGACTTTTCACCTCAGTCTACAAAAGCAAATCTGTCTTCTTCTTTTTAGTGATAATACTCGTCTAATAGAGGTTAAGGTCAAGATCTGTGAAGTGGACTTCTAATAGGAATCGTATGCGCTGGAGAAAAAAAAAAGTGCAAATGTTTTTTGAGGAATATTAAACGTCTAACAAAACAATCATACTCAACTTAGAAAAGTCGACAAAATTAAATTAATGTTCACCCCGAATGTAAATTAGAGCATGTAAAAATAGGAAAACAAAATAAACTGTATAAAACACACCCACAGAGACATGGGTTAATAAGGCAAACAGTGATATCATTCCGTTTTGTCCCTTTCAACAGACTAACTGAAGAATGCATTCAGTCATTATTCTGCTATCACTCTATTGTAACAATCTCGCAGTCTACAAAAGTTTGTGGTAAGGCTTTAGTTCAGTTAGTAGGACATGCCTGGTACAAAGTTGTGGTAGCTGTACTGTCGAACATCAGTCTGGAAACACCCATAGTCATTCTGGGCGGCTGGGCTGCTGGGGCTTGAAGTGCAATAAGACGGAGAGGAGGAAGAGGAGGACGCGCTGGAGCTCCAGGAGCAAGCATCGCTGGCCGGACTCAGGGTGTCCATCACGCGCAGGTTGGGAAGCAAGAGAGGCGCATCAGCCCGTGACTTGTTCTGGCGCTGTTCAATATCCGCGATGCGTATGGTCTCGGAGAGTGCCCAGATGTAATTGTGAGCGAAGCGCAGAGTTTCGATCTTGGTGAGTTTGCTGTCATCGGGGAACGCCGGTAGAACGGTCCGGAGGGTCTCCAAAGCGTCATTCAGGCTGTGCATTCTGTTCCTCTCGCGGTCATTTGCCTTTACGCGCCGGTTCTTCTTTACCACGTGAACGGTGGCTTCGTTCCTCGCTCTGCCTCTGCGTCTCTTCTTCTGTCCCAGATCCGTAGCGCACGAGCCCTGGCTGTCACTGGCCGGGGAGGCGGGCTTGCCGATGGAGGATGACGGGGAGGAAGCGTGCATGCTGCTGCACGAGTCTTCGTCATCTTGCATAAAGTAGTCGCAGCTCGAACTGTCCATGTCAGAGTAAACGGTCTCCATTGCGGTGCACATGATGTTTTTCCTGCAGAAATAAGAGGAGAGGGAATGGGTTAAACACTTTAAATGCAAGAGCGCATGGTCAAGTTTGGAAAGCAGGCCTAGTCAAGGCAATGGCGAAGGACTCTGGGAGCAGAACGAAACCCACCTTAGTAATCTGGTTGGAGAAGGTACAGTATCAGTTGTCTTGCAAGGAGCCAAAGTCCGAAAAGTAGTTGGAATGAAGAGTACAAGGCACGCGTCTTGCTCTTGCGCTTGAATCAGCTCGTGTGAGCGAATGAGCCTGGCACACGACTGGCCTCAGATACCTTATATACCCTGGTCAGACAATGGTCGTACACCTCTCGCGCTGGCATTTGTGTGAAGGATGGATGAATGGGGTGCATCAGGTCTGCCCCGTGCCGCACTGCCATCTCATTAGCATAATGTATGCCTGTTATTTGTTCGCGCTTCGAAGCGTGCCTGTAATCACGACCGTCCAATGAGAGCAGGGGACCGCTGCCCAGCCACGCGAGCACCACTGTTGCTATCCATCCCTGGACCAAACACCAAGCCCACTTTAAGTTAAACCTTTAAAGTTAAATGAAAGAAGAAGATGAGCAAATGACGAAGCGCTTAGCCCCCCGAAGCAAGGGCACGCTCCAAAAAATAAATTCGTTTATCTTCTGTCCAAGATTCGGTATTTCCTATAGAACCGAATATGTAAAAGCAAAAGGCATTTCTTATATATCGAAATGAAATAAAATTTGGATTTTGAAAATGTTGGAAAATGAGACTGTTTTCCAAGTTTTCGAACAAAACACAAAAGTTGCTGTAGAAAAATGCATGCTTAAACATTCGCATTTTAGGGCTATAGCCTATCTAGCATCTAAAACAGGACAGGTTACTTCGCCTTCACAACTTTCTCCACACATCTACAGTCAACCCTGGCTAATTAACATTCAAAACATGAAGGGCACAGCAGTAAAAATGTCTAGCGCATGGATTGGACAAATTTTTTAAAGGGTTTTTAAAGACATCTTTATGAGACAGGCATACCAATTTCCATTAATTATTCTATTTATTCCATGTCCAGGATCTCGCCTCTCCTTTGAAAAAGTGGATGGGGGCACTATTTAGAAATAGTTTGGCCAGGGACCTGCAGTGCCTTTCTGCTGGCGGTATAATGAGGGTAGAGGGACAGTCATTTATAAATAATTACACAATGTTTAGAGTCTTCGGCCATGTATAATATATCAAAGCGATTATAAGGTGAATTGTTCCAATTGTAGGCGTTACGCGTCGCCCCTCACTTCTTTTCACTCCTTCTACGCGTTGTCCCTCGTCCAAATTCGGGCTCCTCTGGGCTTTTGTCACCCATTTTTTCAGCCTGAGCCACTCTATTGGCGTTATTCTTATTCAAATAGTCTTAGCAGGAGCAAAACACCCCGGCTCTAAGGCATGTTCCTAGATTCTATATCTCAAATAATTTGAGCGTATTTGTTGGTCTAAATTCGGGGCATGTTAATGTCATATATAATGCCTTATATGATCATTATTTCCATTTGTAAAAAGTCGAAGTTGTGACAAAGACTATTGATGATGTTGCCACACGCCGGAGGTCGGTTTATGAGGAAAATAACTTGTTAAACTCTTACAGACAAATGCTGTGCTCGGAAGAGCCAACCTACTGGGCTTGGGATCGATTTTATTGTTACAATACAATCAGTAATAACATCAAAGACGAGGAACAGCTTGAAGGTCTATTTTTGTTTTAGTTTGGACATTCGTAGGTAGTCATGCTTTATTGCTCTTGTAAAATGATAAAAGTTAACATTTTTACAATATGACTTAGTTGGTTTGCCCTAGAAGTGTGAGCCTGCATGGAGACCAGGCTGGTTTTGCGGATAGGACAAGTTGTCTGGGTGGTAGAGAAAGCAGAGTTTTCTGCCCACACTTGAGAGAGAGGTTGCCTGGGTGATGCTGTGACAGGATTAGGCACAAGAGCACGAGATGTGATTACATTTCAATAGCAGAAACACGTGAGAAAGTGAAACAACCGAATTACCCAAAGTAGGGTCTCAAACTCAAGAAAATATAGAAACAAATAAGAACGAAAAAGTTATTCCATTCAGAAAATCAAATCTATTCAATTGTGTTATTAGACCACCCCTGTGATCAATTTGTTGAATTATTCGTTTTGATTTGAAATATTTTAGCATGAATTATGTTGAATCAAAGCTGATTTATTAAAGTAGAGTAGGTTGTAATATCACATTTGTACGGCAGGTGCTAAACTCGTGGTTAGGAATAAATAAATGCATTTTGCAAGGTGTTATACTGGTGAGGTCATAATACCTCTATTGACACTAGAGCAAAGGAAGTGTGGGGGATAGACTCTCTCCATTCTCTAGCGGCATATTCCTCCATTTATTTCATATCTATTTATACAACCTGAATTAAAATTCAATTTTGTATTTTTGCAAAAGCATTAATCCCCGGGTATTAACGCGATTACTGTCTGCTAAAAGATCTTTGAGTCAGAAAGTCTGAACGGAGTTTTCAGATGTTAATCCGCTGTTTAATCCCTTCCCTTGGCGTTCAGGCAGCAGCCCAGGCGAGCATAGTTTTTTCCCCCTTCTTGTTAAAAACTCAAGCAGGGTAGAATAGGGCCATTACTTTTCAATGGTAATTCATTCCTTAGTCCAGTGCTTCAATTGTACCCAGATACGACTCTCCACATCTCAAAGCTCCCCTTTCATCTTTGTAAAGGCATTAGCCAGAAATAGAGAACAAGAAAACAAGTCCCTTGCTTACAACCGTGATGGAAACAAACTTATTTGTAGCAAACTGTGGTATCTTTCTATGGATTCACGGTTTCTTGGACAGTTCAGTTCCATTTTACACCCACTGTGTTCATTTCTAAATAAACAAATAAATATGTGTAATATTCTCCTGGAGAAAAATCCAGCATTCCTACCCTTCCAAAGACCAGGCTGGATAAATGCCCCTAACCTTAAAATTAATGATATATTCCATGCAACATGTCTGGAGAACAGAGGAATGTTATAGAATAAACTCTAAAGAATGTTTATTTTGTTATTTTTTCAGGTCCAATGTTAATTGGTGCACATCACAAATGAACACATAATTAGTTGACTTTGGTCAGTTAGGGGCGGCTGGTGGTTAGAGCTTTGGGCCAGTAACCGAAAGGTTGCTAGATCGAATCCCCGAGCTGACAAGGTAAACATCTGTCGTTCTGCCCCTGAACAAGGCAATTCCCCGGTAGGCCGTCATTCTAAATGAGAATTTGTTCTTAACTGACTTGCCTAGTTAAATAAAGGTAAAATAAAAATTTGTCAGATTTACTTATTTTGTTATAAGTGTTTTATTCTGTTGTAAGGGATGCTACTTTACCCACACAATCATTCAAACGTTACGTTTAATAGTATTTTTTTGTGTGCACATTTTCCAAATTAGAGTGAAAAACATTTTATTCAAATTGATAGTCTTTCAATAAATATTGAATTGTTTTCGCCTATAAGAAAGCACATATAGCTCCAAACCAAAGCAAGACGCTCGACACTGTTTTGCAGAGGCAAAACCTTGAAATGGGCATGCTGTCTGTGGACGGATGTTGTTGTTTGCCTATGGGTAGCCTATGCATATGCACCCACCTTCCTCTATTTTAAATGTTTTTATTTATTTAATCTTTATTTAACTAGGCAAGTCAGTTAAGAACAAATTCTTATTTACATTGACGGCCAAACCCGGACGACGCTGGGCCAATTGTGCGCTGCCCTTTGGGACTCCCAATCAGACCGCTGCTCCACCCGGGAGCCATCTTTAACCATACACCTGCTTGTTTGTGTTTTGGGAGAAAGTTAGCCAATCATGCTTCTATCTGTGATACCTGTATTTTTGAATTGGGAATATCTTAGCTCAATTAGATTTCCAAACAGGTGCTATTATTATAATGTAATGGAATCTCATTTAGGGCAGTCTGAATGCTAATGACGTGGCCTCATTGTGAAGCGGTTTCTAAACTGCAGCAGTTCGTGAACCTGCTGCTATCAATCACATGTTCTGGTCTAAATACAAGTCCTATTCACTTGTCTTCATGTATTTACACAAGTGCATAATTTACCTCTAGTTTACCCTGCATTAGGGTCCACAATGAGCATGGTGTCTCTAAACGCGTTCTAATTCTAAAGATCCATGGCAACGATTGAGCAGATTGAGGAAACGGTTTGCTGCAGATTTAAACAGTGTTAAAAGAAGAACAAATATACAGCAATACTTTACTGTGATGTAGAACCTGACCTCATCAGCAGAGTAAACACCACCGTATGGCCATAGGCCCCTGGAAGGGATGTGGTCCCTAGAGCTGTTGGCAACACCACGTCTATGTGCTGTACACCCAGGAGACGGCTTTCTATTATATAACAGCAGTTTATTTTGCTAGGATTCTGAATTGAATGGTGTGTTATCACCTTTTACATATGATTCATATGATTGTTCATATGATTCATATGATTCCTCTGAATAATAATACTGATCGTGGTTATAACATAGTAATAACAGTATACTAATACATTTTTGGAGTTTCAACCATATTTTCCATTCAACCGTTCCCTGTATGTTGACTGTTGACTATATCCCAATAAAAGTTTCAATACAACACCTCTTGGTGCTAGCCTTTCTGGTACCCTGAACTGGACTTCTCTAGTTCCCTGAACTGGACTTCTCTGGTAAGGTTCTGTTGCAGAGATGGCATCACTTGTGGCGTCTCGACTGAGCCATATGGTTTGGAGTGCAATAACTTGAAGCCGGTGCCAACAATGGAGTAATTGAGAAGGGGAAAGGGTCTGAGCTTGACTCGACAAAGCTGCAAAAACTCCCTCTTTCACTCTAATGAAGCTGTTGTCTGCTGAGTCTGTGTGGGGTTGGGGGGTGGGGGGTAGGGGGACGTGATTTGTCATACAATCTGAAACTTTAGGAGGGCCGGAGAAAGCCCTCCTCTCCATATGTCTGCTTATTTTGCATCTGAAAGCTACTGGTTAAGAGAGAAGGGGAGAGAAGAGGAGAGATGGGGAGAGAAGGGGAGAGATGGGGAGAGAAGAGGAGAGGAGGGGAGAGAAGGGGTGAGACGAGGAGAGAAGGGCAGTGGTGGACCTGCCATTACAGCCAGAAGAGTCAACTGCCTCAGGCCCCACATCAAGGGGCCTCGTCAACTGGGCATAATAATAAATAATAATACTAGTGATAATTTATTTTATTTATTCGTTTGAGGCCCCCCCATGCTCCACTCGAGGCCCCCCCATGCTCCACTCGAGGTCCCCCCATGCTCCACTCGAGGTCCCCCCATGCTCCACTCGAGGCCCCCCCATGCTCCACTCGAGGTCCCCCATGCTCCACTCGAGGTCCCCCATGCTCCACTCGAGGTCCCCCCATGCTCCACTCGAGGTCCCCCCATGCTCCACTCGAGGCCCCCCCATGCTCCACTCGAGGTCCCCCCATGCTCCACTCGAGGCCCCCCCATGCTCCACTCGAGGTCCCCCGATGCTCCACTCGAGGTCCCCCCATGCTCCACTCGAGGTCCCCCCATGCTCCACTCGAGGTCCCCCCATGCTCCACTCGAGGTCCCCCCATGCTCCACTCGAGGCCCCCCCATGCTCCACTCGAGGTCCCCCCATGCTCCACTCGAGGTCCCCCATGCTCCACTCGAGGTCCCCCGATGCTCCACTCGAGGCCCCCCATGCTCCACTCGAGGCCCCCCATGCTCCACTCGAGGCCCCCCATGCCCCACTCGAGGCCTCCCATGCTCCACTCGAGGCCCCCCCATGCTCCACTCGAGGTCCCCCCATGCTCCACTCGAGGCCTCCCCATGCTCCACTCGAGGCCCCCCCATGCTCCACTCGAGGCCCCCCCATGTTCCACTCGAGGCCCCCCCATGGTCCACTCGAGGACCCCCCATGCTCCACTCGAGGACCCCCCATGCTCCACTCGAGGTCCCCCCATGCTCCACTCGAGGTCCCCCATGCTCCACTCGAGGCCCCCCTATGCTCCATTCGAAGCAGCAATGAGGTGCTTTTAGAGTGGGCAGAGAAAATGTTTAAGACGATTTAATTCAAACTAAAAAATGACTTAAGTAAATGCATTTCTTTAGTCATAAAGACAGGTGCTGCTGATAATACTGCCATCGTCGTGGAAACAGAACACATGTATGTGCTGCTGCTGTCTGGCTAAAAAGAGTGATGTCATCAGATACGTAGGCTACAAATAGTAAGACCGATTCGCTCGGTTTCGCTCTCTCGGATGCTTTCTCTGGTGACATAAATTCACAAGTGGCTGAAACCAAGGAAAGTTGGTGGGCCGTTTGGATTATGGAATTATTTCGGATGAAGGTGCAAAAGTAACCTACTTAAACAAAAAAAAACAAAAAAAGTTTTGTTTGACAATCAGATGGAAAACATCATGACTGGTTGTGTTCACGGCACATTAAAAAAGGTAAGACATTTTTACAGTTCAATTTACTATAAACCCCATTAAAACAAATTGTGCACCCACATAGGAGGGGGGAGGGGCTCAAACTGGACTCTGCCTGGGGCGTCCAAATCATTAAGTCCGCCCCTGGAGATGGGGAGAGAGAGGAGAGGTGTGTGGGGGGGGGGGGGGGGGGGGGGGGGGGGGAGTGGTTGAAGCATCGGCATCAGGGAGGGATACAGTTTTTTAAATTTGTATCCATTCGAGCTCGAACAAATCTGAACCGGTATCAGGGATGGAAGTTGGAAATTAACATTTTAAAAGGAAAATTACCTTTGGCAACAAGTAATAAAGTGTAACATTCATTATTTATACCCGTCTTTGACCATGAGGAAGATAATTGATGAGGAAAGCCTTCTACACGTCCTGGTTTAGTTATTTGTTTAACCTTTTTCTAAATATAGATCTGTCTCAGGTTTGAAAAGGCTTCTCATTTCAGTGGTCAGTAGAAACAAACTGATAATGTACAGATGACAAAAAGGCACTTGTTAACTAAAATCTCCTCTTCTACCGACCTGGAATCCTCCTCAATAATTTATCATAACTTGTTTCTCTTTAATCATAAACCCCATGCTAGATTAAATCAATCCACTAACCACAAGGCTGACTTTAAAAAAGGAATGTGATTGGACAACGAAGAAATACAGAGAATGGTGATTCTTTAGCATGAGGTGTCACCATCAAGACAGTAAGAAGACCGAAGACCACAAGGTAATGAAAGAACCATGACTCTGTGTTTAAACATCACTTACTCAGACACGAGTGCTGTGCTGCTTCATACTCTACTTGCATATACAAATAATGTGAAATGATAAATCATTGAAATGATCATTCTCAATACTAAAATTGTAGAAAATTAAAGAGATTGGACGCATCATAAAACTAAAAATATCATATTTAATATAGACCTTCATGTAGCGACAACAAAGTGAAATACTGCATAATGAATATTGAAAGGGTATAAGCACACAGAATAATGTACAATATTTACAGTAAGAATAAAACGAATGGACGACAATGCAGGCAAATGCATTATAACACACTATAGACACTTGGCAAAGGCAGTCAAATTGGAATATCTTATTGTCTATTTAGATTGATGAAAAAGGGAGGATATCTTGAATATGACATATTAATGTAAAAGCAATAGACTTAGTAGTGCAAACATCAATTCAGAATATTTAAATGTAGTGCCACTAACAATCATTATATTTGGCTGTATTCACACCATACAGTGGTTGTGCATGGTGAATAAAACTAAGATTCCATTTGTACTATCTAAAAGACGGTGTAGCATACTGCCACCTTCTGGCCAGATAGTGTATCAACACTCTGGAATATCTGGGGCTGTCTAGATAGAAGATAGTTCGTCCATACTGCCACCTTCTGGCCAGACAGTGTCGCAACACTCTGGAATATCTGGGGCTGTCTAGATAGAAGATAGTTCGTCCATACTGCCACCTTCTGGCCAGACAGTGTCGCAACACTCTGGAATATCTGGGGCTGTCTTGAAGTAAAACTCTGCTTTTGTTACTTTCACAGCTTTTATAAAAATAAAAAAACAACAAAATTGATAAAATATTCTTGAAAATAAATTAATACATAGAGACAGTAACACATTTCTATTTAAAATCCAGTTGTTTAAAACAAAACAAAAACAGTTTAATGCCTAATGCATCACCACCAGACATGAGAGAAGCATCCATTTCTCTTCTCACTCAAGGTTTAGTAAACTATGAAAAAAAACTACAAAAAAAGGTATCCCCCATAGTTCATAGCTTAAGAAATTAGCAAGGATGTTATAATCCAATAAGCATTGTTCAATATAAAACGGATCTGTACATACCAGTGATTGAAGAACAGTTAGTAGTTTGTAGGATAAAACACAAGTAAATGCTTATTCCTATCTGATTATGTATTTTTGACACACCACCCAAACAAATGGGTTGTGTCCGTACTCCCATGCTGTTACAGTCTTCCGTCTGTCTGGCCTGGGTCTACAATACAAGTGCACGCATCTCTTCTTCTCCTCAGATGACGTTCTTCTCTCTCGGCAGTTTCTACTCATTCTCTGTCTTCTTGGTGAAGACGGAGGACAGTTCCTGGAGGAGCAGCTCCTGAGAGGGGGTACAGGGCCTGTGCTGCTGCCTCCTCCTCGGCGCTGGGTGGGGAAACTCCTGGAGGTCCCCTCCTCCACCCAGGACCAGGGTATCCAGAGAACCAGCAGGGGGCAGCAGACCCTCTCCTCCCAGCCCCAGAGAGTGAACCGGGTTGGGGCCGATCATGCGGTCCAGGGAGCCTGTCTTCCGAGGGCCCAGGATGAGGCTCAGGGGCTTGTCAGGGACCTCCTGTGTCTCTGAGGTGTTGTTGGAGAGGAAGCTGGTCTCCAGGGACTTGAGGACCTGCAGGCCGAAGTCTCCTACTTCCTCATACAGGGGCTCTGGGGGTTCTGGGGGTTCTGGCTCTGGATGCTCCTCGAACGAGTCCTGCTGCACCTTCATGGGCTGTGTGGAGGAGAGGGGGAGAGGAGAAGAGGAGGAGAGGGGGAGAGGAGGAGAGGAGGAGAGGAGGAGAGGAGGAGAGGGGGAAAGGAGGAGAGGAGGAGAGGGGGAGAGGAGGTGAGAAACACTCTGAATTTGAACCAAACCCTGAGTTCTTGGTATGTGTGATTATACACTATGTAAAGCTCTGGAAGGTTCTATTAACTCCTGTAATAATAAAAGGGGGTTGAGATGTAGCTTTCTGTTAGGAACTTTAGGTAGGTAATTAAGGAGATGATCTGCCATTACAGTGACAAAGAAACACGTGTGGTTAATTTAAATGGGACAAACATGGTAGGGAGTTGCCCTTCTTTGACAACGACGTTAAAAACAACAGACTTCCTCTTATTAAGGCCTTTGTTCCAGTGCCTCAGCAACAACCTCAAGACAATCACTCAAAACGCAGAGAGACAACAGAAAAATACAAGTAAAACAATTCCCTTGTCAATACATTTGGGACTGGAGTTGGGTTAGTTCTAGTAGGTACACCAGTAGACTAATAGCCACAGCAGACTGTCTTGTGTTTTACAGAACAAGGCACTTCACTAAGCCTCCCAGACCTCCCCATTAAGGCAAAGGGCCATAGAACCTGAACAATACTGGAGAACAATATCTCCTTCCCAGTCCATCCTGTTGTCTACACTTCAGAAATCCACATCAACATCCTGATGCTCTAATACCAGGAAGTCAGGGCTTCCATCAGGAAGTGGAGGCGTGGTTGAGTCAGATATAGTCCCTGTATAAACCAAGGGAATGTCTATACACAGACAGAGAGAGAGAGAGAGGCTTTGGAGAAATGTTAGTGATGCAAGTTAGGAGAGCGTTTAAACAAGTCCAAAAGCAACCTTCAAAATAAACATTATGTTCTATTCTCATCCTTAGCTTCTTGTTAGACGAGAGGAGAAGTAAACAAAAATAATACATTTGACATTTTAGTTGTTTAGCAGACACTCCAGAGCGGGTTACAGTAGTGAGTGCATGCAGTTCCTCACTTCCCATACTGGTCCCCAGTGGGAATCAAACCCACAACCCTGTTATTGCAAGCGCTATGCTCTACCAACTGAGCCCTCGGGATGAAGATAAGTATGACGATTCAAAATGGCACGCAAAGCAAGCATGCAACATTGAAATGACCGAGCACCAGGGTGGGGATACTTACAAAGAACATGGAGAGAGTCCTTCTAGCGTGAAGCTTTCGCTGCAGAGAAAGACAAAAGATACCAGTGTACCCCGTGAAATACAGTCATTTAAGTGATGATGTTTAGAGAAGCCGGTGGTTTGAGGATATATTGGCACGGGTTTTGTTGGGCCCGAGACCAAGTCGAGGGCTGCAAACCATGCCAATATCTCCTCCAATCACCGGCTTCTAGGGCATTATCACTTTTATACAACGTTTACCAACATATTCAAATGATGAGTCACATATTTTCACAAAAAAAACGTACATTTTATTAATATATTCATACTATTTAATCCTTCTACAAGATATAGTCCCAACACAAATCTAGGGTTGCTACCCAAGCCATTTGGATACATTCATTCATAAGAATGAGCTAATTATGCACGATTTCACCTGGCATTGGAAATGTGTGCTTTAGCCAGGACACTGTTGTTCAGAGGAGCTAGCCAACAACACAGCTAACACAATCACTTCAAATTGAAGCTGGAAAGACTGCAAATTAGCTGCTTTTTGTTTCGTTTGACCTGTTTTCCACTGACATTTCTTTGTATATGTCCATAAAAATGATGCCGATTCATGATTTTGACTGGCTGAGAAAAGCTGCCTCTCTTCCGGACTCCAGACACATTCATTTACTACGGGACAGCTGGGGATCTAACTTCAATATTGAAACAATGTTGCAAATGTCAGAGACAGACATGAAATTTAATAAAATCTACGGCTATTGAAAACAAAATCCTAGTCTAAAAGAAATGAGAGATAATATCTAGATGCTTTTTATAGTGGAGAACAAGTAAAAACAATTGTCTGGCTGGGCTGATGAGACAGTGGATTGGGCTGATGAGACAGTGGATTGGGCTGATGAGACAGTGGATTGGGCTGATGAGACAGTGGATTGGGCTGATGAGACAGTGGGTTGGGCTGATGAGACAGTGGGTTGGGCTGATGAGACAGTGGGTTGGGCTGATGAGACAGTGGGTTGGGCTGATGAGACAGTGGGTTGGGCTGATGAGACAGTGGATTGGGCTGATGAGACAGTGGATTGGGCTGATGAGACAGTGGATTGGGCTGATGAGACAGTGGATTGGGCTGATGAGACAGTGGATTGGGCTGATGAGACAGTGGGTTGGGCTGATGAGACAGTGGGTTGGGCTGATGAGACAGTGGGTTGGGCTGATGAGACAGTGGGTTGGGCTGATGAGACAGTGGATTGGGCTGATGAGACAGTGGATTGGGCTGATGAGACAGTGGATTGGGCTGATGAGACAGTGGATTGGGCTGATGAGACAGTGGATTGGGCTGATGAGACAGTGGATTGGGCTGATGAGACAGTGGATTGGGCTGATGAGACAGTGGATTGCGTAGTGAGATGAAACAGAGTAAAGAGGCATTTCAACATCATAGTTTTAGCCGGTGCTAACTTGTGGAATAGACACAGCCTGCAATGTGGTTTTAACCAATCAGCGTCCAGGATTAGACCACCCGTTGTATAAACAGAGACGTTTCCCTGACCCAGATTAAATATATCGCTGGTCAAAATAAAGAGGTGCTTTGCTTTGTGCCCATAAGTAGTCTTAAATCGGGGTCAGGGAAACTGGCCCATAGTGAATGCTATACAGTATACTGATAGTATTTGAGGGATACTGAAGGATACGGAATAGTACAAATACTAGACACCAAAGGGTTACAGAAAGGGGAGACAGAAAGGGGAGACAGAAAGGGGAGACAGAAAGGGGAGACAGAAAGGGGAGACAGAAAGGAGCGATCTTGATACAAAAACCAGCTTTGTTTGTGAAGTAAACAACTTGGGCTAATGGAATCTTCTTTAAAGTTTAAAACGTCAACCCAAGTGTGAAGGCTCCCCACACTAGGTTCAGTTGGCTAAAAGCTCCCCACACTAGGTTCAGTTGGCTAAAAGCTCCCCACACTAGGTTCAGTTGGCTAAAGGCTCCCCACACTAGGTTCAGTTGGCTAAAAGCTCCCCACACTAGGTTCAGTTGGCTAAAGGCTCCCCACACTAGGTTCAGTTGGCTAAAGGCTCCCCACACTAGGTTCAGTTGGCTAAAGGCTCCCCACACTAGGTTCAGTTGGCTAAAAGCTCCCCACACTAGGTTCAGTTGGCTAAAAGCTCCCCACACTAGGCTCAGTTGGCTAAAGGCTCCCCACACTAGGCTCAGTTGGCTAAAGGCTCCCCACACTAGGCTCAGTTGGCTAAAGGCTCCCCACACTAGGTTCAGTTGGCTAAAGGCTCCCCACACTAGGTTCAGTTGGCTAAAGGCTCCCCACACTAGGCTCAGTTGGCTAAAGGCTCCCCACACTAGGCTCAGTTGGCTAAAGGCTCCCCACACTAGGTTCAGTTGGCTAAAGGCTCCCCACACTAGGTTCAGTTGGCTAAAGGCTCCCCACACTAGGTTCAGTTGGCTAAAGGCTCCCCACACTAGGTTCAGTTGGCTAAAGGCTCCCCACACTAGGTTCAGTTGGCTAAAGGCTCCCCACACTAGGTTCAGTTGGCTAAAGGCTCCCCACACTAGGTTCAGTTGGCTAAAGGCTCCCCACACTAGGTTCAGTTGGCTAAAGGCTCCCCACACTAGGCTCAGTTGGCTAAAAGCTCCCCACACTAGGTTCAGTTGGCTAAAGGCTCCCCACACTAGGTTCAGTTGGCTAAAGGCTCCCCACACTAGGCTCAGTTGGCTAAAGGCTCCCCACACTAGGCTCAGTTGGCTAAAGGCTCCCCACACTAGGTTCAGTTGGCTAAAGGCTCCCCACACTAGGTTCAGTTGGCTAAAGGCTCCCCACACTAGGTTCAGTTGGCTAAAGGCTCCCCACACTAGGTTCAGTTGACTAAAGGCTCCCCACACTAGGTTCAGTTGGCTAAAGGCTCCCCACACTAGGTTCAGTTGGCTAAAGGCTCCCCACACTAGGTTCAGTTGGCTAAAGGCTCCCCACACTAGGTTCAGTTAGTTAAAATATCTTTGCTTGAAAAACGAGAAAAAAAGCAGGAATCTTACTGTTTGTCTCTCTTGAGATGCCGTAGTAACAACATAATCAGTATACACTTCCTCAATATAGTCCAAATTAAATCAAGAAATCTGTAATAGATTTTTTGTGTTTTTGCCAAGGAGGTCTAAGTTCCACAATTTTACATCTAAGATGTTTGGTGCAGTATTTCTCAAGTGAAAGAATTAGCATGAAAACTAGTCATCTCTCATTGAATGACAACAAACACTTCATTGAAGAATCCCGTCCATAGTTCCCACTGCTACTAGGAGTGGTACTGTTGACCAATCACCGACGAAGGGGCATAGACTTCGACTAACAAACCTCCACTTGCCTCAAGAAAAAAATTGTGCGCGAACAACCTGAAAATAAAACCGGCCTAACATCAAAACGTCACAAAATGTTGTCATAATACATGAGCAAACTGGGAAGCATGCGAGAGGCTTGTTTCCTGCAAAACCATACCAGAGTCTGATTGGATACGAGCATAGTCGAGTGTAAACGTACCAGAGTCTGATTGGTTGAGTTTAAACATACCAGAGTCTGATTGGCTGACAGCATGGTAGAGTTGCTCTCGTGTCCGTCCCCTCTGATTGGTACTAGGGGCATGGTCCCAAACTTCTGTTTGGAGATATCTGAGGAGGAGTGACGCCTCAACACCGGAGGTCGGGGGTCATCATTCTGTTAGAGGGGAAACAAGTGAATCCAAATGAATCAAAATAGAATTGAATGGATAAAATGAAACAGACAGAAGTCAAAATCTAAAGAGTAGGTGTTACACCTAAAAAAAGATGGGGGAAGCAAACTTAATAATTTAAAAGTGATGCAACACAACCCATACAGTTGGGGAGGGGGGAGGGGAGGGGGACTAGACTCCACAACATACCTGTGCTTTGAGGAAATTGGTGACCCAGTCCCATAGGTCGGACTCACAAAAGCAACAAAGGTACCTGGGAGACACAAAAACACAAAAGCAGTGATTAGCTCTTAAAAAGGGGAGGGAGATCTCATTTAAAGGGGAGGGGAGGGAGATCTCATTTAAAGGGGAGGAGAGAGGCAGATCTAAAACGAGACATTCCACCCTCCCTCCCTTAAACAATGTAGTTCACTTACAGAATTTCATAACATCTGATGTCATGCAAAATCATTCACGACAGTAAATGAGGAAAGCTAGGAGGAATTTCAAATAGTTGAGAAAACATTGTGTATGTCCTACAGGAACACCTTTCAATCTTATCCAATAGAAGTTGGATTCAAGATTTCCAGACATCCTGTGCAATGACCCAAATAATGTGTAGCAAGACAGTGGTATTTCCTTTCGTTGCCAGACAAGAGTTTAAAAACACTTACAGTTGCTGTTTTTCCATCATGAGAGTAAAGCCCCATCGAGTTGGGGGTTTCAGCTTCTTTCGAATTCCCATGTAGATCTTCATAGACTTCAGAGGCCATTCCTTTTCAGGCTTGACGCTCTGAAATGACAGACATGTTATACAGTAAGAAAATATTTATAGGAAAGAAAAACGGACAATCACAGCTCTACCTGTAATAACTACATCGGTCCAAATTAGCGCAGAGTTCCAACTTCAAGATGTGACCGTGACGTGAGAGTAGAAATACCTTTTTGTCCTTCAGCAGGAGCAGCTTGTGGTCTTTGATCTGAAAGGTGTGTTCCTGAAAGACTTTTCCGTGGAGGAGTTTGGGAGGCTCTTCACGACACTTCAGAACTCCCATCTTCATTATCTCACTCTCGTAGGCTGTGAATAAAAATCAGAATTGCAATCATACTGTCTCCAAATAATATGTCACGTATGAACGTAAGAGCAACAAGAAATTGGGCTGATTACAAATCGACGATCAAAAATCAAAGAGGGTCATTTGATTGTGATTGTTTGGATGGATAGACCCAAGCTCATGAGCTATTTCTCTGGTCTGAGCCATATTCACCAGTGAGGATGTTGATGCCCTCTCCTTTGGGAACTCTCTTCACCACCAGGTAAGCTGAACTAGGATCAGCCATTTTACACCACTGTAGCGCCTGCTCCAGCACCTTCTCTTTGGGGTGTAGGGGGCGCTCTGTGGAAGACAGAACACATTTGAACATTATATAACAACTATTCTGGGATAGCTTCTCCTTGAAACATGAAGACTTTCTCAGTCCACTTGTATTCCACAGAAGGTCAGTCTAGTTGTATTCCACAGAAGGTCAGTCCACTTGTATTCCACAGAAGGTCAGTCCAGTTGTATTCCACAGAAGGTCAGTCCACTTGTATTCCACAGAAGGTCACCCAGTCAGAGATAGTAACATCATGCCCCTCACCCAGTCAGAGAGAGATAGTAACATCATGCCCCTCACCTAGTCAGAGATAGTAATATCATGCCCCTCACCCAGTCAGTCAGAGATAGTAACATCATGCCCCTCACCCAGTCAGAGATAGTAACATCATGCTCCTCACCCAGTTGTCCTTCCTCTATGGTCTCGAACGTCAGCCACACGTCCTTCTCTCCTGCTGGGATGTTCCTCATGTACAGGACCTGGTTAGTCAACTCCTCAGCACCCATGGTTGGAGATACCTACAGAGAACCAGACCATAGAGAGATACCTACAGAGAACCAACCAGACCATAGAGAGATACCTACAGAGAAGCAGACCACAGAGAGATGGCTACAGAGAACGAACCAGACCACAGAGAGATAGCTACAGAGAACCAACCAGACCATAGAGATAGCTACAGCGAACCAACCAGACCATAGAGATAGCTACAGCGAACCAACCAGACCATAGAGAGATACCTACAGAGAACCAGACCATAGAGAGATACCTACAGAGAACCAGACCATAGAGAGATACCTACAGAGAACCAGACCACAGAGAGATACCGACAGAGAACCAGACCACAGAGAGATATCTACAGAGAATCAGACCATAGAGAGATAGCGACAGAAAATCAGACCATAGAGAGATAGCGACAGAGAACCAGACCATAGAGAGATAGCGACAGAGAACCAGACCATAGAGAGATAGCGACAGAGAACCAGACCAGAGCTTCCTAGCTCTTCTATAGATGCTCATGTATAGAATAGAGGATGGTAGATGGTTATCATTAGAAATCCCAGACCTAGGTCAACATTGGTACATTGTGGAAGCCCACCTGTCTGTCTAAAGCAGGAAGTCTCCAACCTTTTGGTAGCATGAGCTACTTTAAAAAAAAATTAACATGTTGTGAGCTACTATTTTTCTTGTTTTTATAGCTTTCAAATAGGTACATTAGTTTGTTTCTCCTCTACCCTGCATCTCTTCCCCAGGTCCTTGGTGTACAAGATATGTGTTTTCTGTCAATATAACTAGTAAATAAAAGGTTAGTAAACAACTCTAAAAGGGGTCCACATAAAAATCATATTTAGTATTTTCCTGAATTCAGTTCTCTGTTGTTTTTTCCTTCTGGTTTTTCCCTCTCAATATTACAATTATTCAGAGAAACAACATAACTGTATGTTCTGAGTCCATGTCAATGATTAAATCACATCAGAAGACATTATTTTTTAGTTCTGGATAGAAAAACGAACCAAACATTTTTTGAGGGTAATTTCCATTTAATTGCGCATCGAGCAAAAGAGGAATATGTTAATCTAGCGATGTTTCTGTCATCAGGCCTACAGCTGCAGAACGTGTCATGGCAGAGGTCTCTAAACAATCTCCACCCAATTGATACACATAATCTTGACATAGTTCTGTAAGATAAACCTACTTTGTATTTAATTGAGAAGGTTTTTGGGGATGGTCTTTCTGTTAACAAGACGGTTATCATCAGCATCGCTAACTGGCTACATACAGAGTGATAGACAAACACGCACCAGACAGACAGACAGGGGCAATATCTCTGGAAATTAATTGGCAGATATTGTATTAAATTTGGCTTTTTAAACCAATAGTTTCTAACCAGGGATGGGATAATGGCAATGTGGATTTGATTGGATAGTAGCCAGGAGCTTTATGTTAAAAATAATCGTAAGGTATGCTTTCGCCATAAAGCATTTTAAAAATCTGACACCGTGGTTGGATTCACAAGAAGTTAGTCTTTAAACCTATGTAAAATATGTTTTGTTTTCTGAATTTTTATAATGAGTATTTCTGTATTTGAATTTGGCGCCCAGCAGTTTCACTGGCTGTTGAAGAGGTGGGACGCTACCGTCTCACGTACCCAAGAGAGGTTAATGACAGTTTGCATGGAACACATAAAAAAATGCATGTACTTCCAGAATTGATCACGAGCTACTCCTACGTGGGCTGCGAGCTACTCCTAGATGGGCTGCAAGCTACGAGCTACTCCTAGATGGGCTGCGAGCTACTCCTAGATGGGCTGCGAGCTACTCCTAGGTGGGCTGCGAGAGCTACTCCTAGGTGGGCTGCGAGAGCTACTCCTAGGTGGGCTGCGAGAGCTACTCCTAGGTGGGCTGCGAGAGCTACTGAAAGTTGGGCTGCGAGAGCTACTCCTAGGTGGGCTGCGAGAGCTACTCCTAGGTGGGCTGAGAGCTACTCCTAGGTGGGCTGAGAGCTACTCCTAGGTGGGCTGAGAGCTACTCCTAGGTGGGCTGCGAGAACTACTGAAAGTTGGGCTGCGAGAGCTACTCCTAGGTGGGCTGCGAGAGCTACTCCTAGGTGGGCTGCGAGAGCTACTCCTAGGTGGGCTGCGAGAGCTACTCCTAGGTGGGCTGCGAGAGCTACTCCTAGGTGGGCTGCGAGAGCTACTCCTAGGTGGGCTGCGAGCTCCTGTTGGAAACCCCTGTTCTAGAGAGACTAGTGGAGGGTGGAGAGGCGCCACCATGTGGCTAAATAATAACAGCACCTTACATGACATAAAGTCAGAAGACAACCTGTCTCCACTTACCTTGAGAGTGATGCAGCAGTCTGCCATCTTCTTCTCCAGGTACACTTCTATGATCAGATCACCTGCTTGAGACAGCTGCACAGACAGGACAATTATTACAGACAACCAGGGAAAAAAAACAATGTGTTATAACCCTTTATGAATCCTTCATAAAGTATACCTGTGTGTCCTTCCAGGTGGTGATGAGGCTGAGCTCCAGTTCTATCTGGGTCCGCTGCTCCTCATCAATCTGAACAAACACAATTAAACATTTACTGATTAGTCATTAGATTATACAGAACAGATTGACCTGGGGCATGTTCAGTAGGGCACATTGTAGCATAACAATTTGCAATAGAATGTGAACATCTGTGTTCTGATTGGACAAGTTCAGGTAGATAGTACCAGTTTCAATCCATTCAAAATGCTTTCTACCTATGGAACACAACCCTGATTTCTAAGTGATGAATTTGAGCTTAGACCCTCTCTGGTTCGACTATACTCACATCAAAGACATACAGGTAGTTGTCTATGAGACACTACTCACATCAAAGATATACTGGTAGTTGTCTATGAGACACTACTCACATCAAAGACATACAGGTAGTTGTCTATGAGACACTACTCACATCAAAGACATACAGGTAGTTGTCTATGAGGTCTTCAACGATCTTCACCTCGTGTTCTCCTTTTCCGTCTGTCTGGAAGAGGCTGGGGGCGAACAGCAGCGACAGGTTCTTGGTACACATCTGGTTCAGGTCTGCACACTTCTGAACCCTGGGACCGAGAGAGAGAGAGAGAGAGAGAAAACACTTCTGAACCCTGGGACCGAGAGAGAGAGAGAGAGAGAGAGAGAGAGAGAGACCGAGAGACCGAGAGAGAGAGACCGAGAGAGAGAGAGAGAGAGACCGAGAGAGAGAGAGAGAGAGACCGAGAGAGAGAGAGAGAGAGACCGAGAGAGAGAGAGACAGAGAGACAGAGAGAGCGAGAGACAGAGAGACAGAGACAGAGAGACAGAGAGACAGAGAGACAGAGAGACAGAGACAGAGAGACAGAGACAGAGAGACAGAGACAGAGAGACAGAGAGACAGAGAGACAGAGAGACAGAGAGACAGAGAGAGAGAGAGAGAGAGAGAGAGAGAGAGAGACAGAGAGAGAGAGAGACAGAGAGACAGAGACAGAGAGACAGAGAGACAGAGAGACAGAGAGACAGAGACAGAGAGACAGAGACAGAGAGACAGAGACAGAGAGACAGAGAGACAGAGAGACAGAGAGACAGAGAGACAGAGAGACAGAGAGAGAGAGAGAGAGAGAGAGAGAGAGAGAGAGAGAGAGAGAACACCTCTGGACCCTGGGACCAAGAGAGAGAGAGAGAGAACACTTCTGAACCCTGGGACCAAGAGAGAGAGAGAGAGAGAACACTTCTGGACCCTGGGACCGAGAGAGACAGAACACTTCTGAACCCTGGGACCAAGAGAGAGAACACTTCTGAACCCTGGGACCGAGAGAGAGAAAACACTTCTGAACCCTGGGGCCGAGAGAGAGAAAACACTTCTGAACCCTGGGACCGAGAGAGAGAAAACACTTCTGAACCCTGGGACCGAGAGAGAGAAAACACTTTTGAACCCTGGGACCGAGAGAGAGAAAACACTTCTGAACCCTGGGACCGAGAGAGAGAAAACACTTCTGAACCCTGGGGCCGAGAGAGAGAAAACACTTCTGAACCCTGGGACCGAGAGAGAGAAAACACTTCTGAACCCTGGGACCGAGAGAGAGAAAACACTTTTGAACCCTGGGACCGAGAGAGAGAAAACACTTCTGAACCCTGGGACCGAGAGAGAGAAAACACTTCTGAACCCTGGGACCGAGAGAGAGAGAGAGAGAGAGAGAGAGAGAGAGAGAGGGAGAGAACACTTCTGAACCCTGGGACCAAGAGAGAGAACACGGTAAAAAGTTGACAGTTGCCAACTTGCCAGTGAGGCTGTCTAAGTATGAAAAATGATCCTGTTTAGGGTTGGGGTCAATTCCATTTGACTACAGGAAGTAACTCTGCTTAGTTGCTCAACTTTAAACCTGGTCCAGTTTGAGGCTATACTGACCTGTAAAGGTGGCTGATGGGAGTCCTGTTAACCCTGAGGCCATACTAACCTGTAGAGGTGACTGATGAGAGTCCTGTTAACCCTGAGGCCATACTAACCTGTAGAGGTGACTGATGAGAGTCCTGTTAACCCTGAGGCCATACTAACCTGTAGAGGTGGCTGAGGAGAGTCCTGTTAACCCTGAGGCCATACTAACCTGTAGAGGTGACTGAGGAGAGTCCTGTTAACCCTGAGGCCATACTAACCTGTAGAGGTGACTGATGAGAGTCCTGTTAACCCTGAGGCCATACTAACCTGTAGAGGTGGCTGAGGAGAGTCCTGTTAACCCTGAGGCCATACTAACCTGTAGAGGTGGCTGAGGAGAGTCCTGTTAACCCTGAGGCCATACTAACCTGTAGAGGTGGCTGAGGAGAGTCCTGTTAACCCTGAGGCCATACTAACCTGTAGAGGTGACTGATGAGAGTCCTGTTAACCCTGAGGCCATACTAACCTGTAGAGGTGACTGATGAGAGTCCTGTTAACCCTGAGGCCATACTAACCTGTAGAGGTGGCTGAGGAGAGTCCTGTTAACCCTGAGGCCATACTAACCTGTAGAGGTGGCTGAGGAGAGTCCTGTTAACCCTGAGGCCATACTAACCTGTAGAGGTGGCTGAGGAGAGTCCTGTTAACCCTGAGGCCATACTAACCTGTAGAGGTGGCTGAGGAGAGTCCTGTTAACCCTGAGGCCATACTAACCTGTAGAGGTGACTGATGAGAGTCCTGTTAACCCTGAGGTCATACTAACCTGTAGAGGTGGCTGATGAGAGTCCTGTTAACCCTGAGGCCATACAGACCTGTAGAGGTGGCTGAGGAGAGTCCTGTTAACCCTGAGGCCATACTAACCTGTAGAGGTGACTGAGGAGAGTCCTGTTAACCCTGAGGCCATACTAACCTGTAGAGGTGGCTGATGAGTCCTGTTAACCCTGAGGCCATACTAACCTGTAGAGGTGGCTGAGGAGAGTCCTGTTAACCCTGAGGCCATACTAACCTGTAGAGGTGGCTGAGGAGAGTCCTGTTAACCCTGAGGCCATACTAACCTGTAGAGGTGGCTGATGGTAGTCCTGTTAACCCTGAGGCTATACAGACCTGTAGAGGTGGCTGAGGAGAGTCCTGTTAACCCTGAGGCCATACTAACCTGTAGAGGTGGCTGAGGAGAGTCCTGTTAACCCTGAGGCCATACTAACCTGTAGAGGTGACTGAGGAGAGTCCTGTTAACCCTGAGGCCATACTAACCTGTAGAGGTGACTGAGGAGAGTCCTGTTAACCCTGAGGCCATACTAACCTGTAGAGGTGGCTGATGAGTCCTGTTAACCCTGAGGCCATACTAACCTGTAGAGGTGGCTGAGGAGAGTCCTGTTAACCCTGAGGCCATACTAACCTGTAGAGGTGGCTGAGGAGAGTCCTGTTAACCCTGAGGCCATACTAACCTGTAGAGGTGACTGAGGAGAGTCCTGTTAACCCTGAGGCCATACTAACCTGTAGAGGTGGCTGATGAGTCCTGTTAACCCTGAGGCCATACTAACCTGTAGAGGTGGCTGAGGAGAGTCCTGTTAACCCTGAGGCCATACTAACCTGTAGAGGTGGCTGAGGAGAGTCCTGTTAACCCTGAGGCCATACTAACCTGTAGAGGTGGCTGAGGAGAGTCCTGTTAACCCTGAGGCCATACTAACCTGTAGAGGTGACTGATGAGAGTCCTGTTAACCCTGAGGCCATACTAACCTGTAGAGGTGGCTGAGGAGAGTCCTGTTAACCCTGAGGCCATACTAACCTGTAGAGGTGACTGATGAGAGTCCTGTTAACCCTGAGGCCATACTAACCTGTAGAGGTGGCTGAGGAGAGTCCTGTTAACCCTGAGGCCATACTAACCTGTAGAGGTGGCTGAGGAGAGTCCTGTTAACCCTGAGGCCATACTAACCTGTAGAGGTGGCTGAGGAGAGTCCTGTTAACCCTGAGGCCATACTAACCTGTAGAGGTGGCTGAGGAGAGTCCTGTTAACCCTGAGGCCATACTAACCTGTAGAGGTGGCTGAGGAGAGTCCTGTTAACCCTGAGGCCATACTAACCTGTAGAGGTGGCTGAGGAGAGTCCTGTTAACCCTGAGGCCATACTAACCTGTAGAGGTGGCTGAGGAGAGTCCTGTTAACCCTGAGGTCATACTAACCTGTAGAGGTGACTGATGAGAGTCCTGTTAACCCTGAGGCCATACTAACCTGTAGAGGTGGCTGAGGAGAGTCCTGTTAACCCTGAGGCCATACTAACCTGTAGAGGTGACTGAGGAGAGTCCTGTTAACCCTGAGGCCATACTAACCTGTAGAGGTGGCTGAGGAGAGTCCTGTTAACCCTGAGGCCATACTAACCTGTAGAGGTGGCTGAGGAGAGTCCTGTTAACCCTGAGGCCATACTAACCTGTAGAGATGGCTGAGGAGAGTCCTGTTAACCCTGAGGCCATACTAACCTGTAGAGGTGGCTGAGGAGAGTCCTGTTAACCCTGAGGCCATACTAACCTGTAGAGGTGGCTGAGGAGAGTCCTGTTAACCCTGAGGCCATACTAACCTGTAGAGGTGGCTGAGGAGAGTCCTGTTAACCCTGAGGCCATACTAACCTGTAGAGGTGGCTGAGGAGAGTCCTGTTAACCCTGAGGCCATACTAACCTGTAGAGGTGGCTGAGGAGAGTCCTGTTAACCCTGAGGCCATACTAACCTGTAGAGGTGGCTGAGGAGAGTCCTGTTAACCCTGAGGCCATACTAACCTGTAGAGGTGGCTGAGGAGAGTCCTGTTAACCCTGAGGCCATACTAACCTGTAGAGGTGGCTGAGGAGAGTCCTGTTAACCCTGAGGCCATACTAACCTGTAGAGGTGGCTGAGGAGAGTCCTGTTAACCCTGAGGCCATACTAACCTGTAGAGGTGGCTGAGGAGAGTCCTGTTAACCCTGAGGCCATACTAACCTGTAGAGGTGGCTGAGGAGAGTCCTGTTAACCCTGAGGCCATACTAACCTGTAGAGGTGGCTGAGGAGAGTCCTGTTAACCCTGAGGCCATACTAACCTGTAGAGGTGGCTGAGGAGAGTCCTGTTAACCCTGAGGCCATACTAACCTGTAGAGGTGACTGATGAGAGTCCTGTTAACCCTGAGGCCATACTAACCTGTAGAGGTGGCTGAGGAGAGTCCTGTTAACCCTGATGCCATACTAACCTGTAGAGGTGGCTGAGGAGAGTCCTGTTAACCCTGAGGCCATACAGACCTGTAGAGGTGACTGATGAGAGTCCTGTTAACCCTGAGGCCATACTAACCTGTAGAGGTGACTGAGGAGAGTCCTGTTAACCCTGAGGCCATACTAACCTGTAGAGGTGACTGAGGAGAGTCCTGTTAACCCTGAGGCCATACTAACCTGTAGAGGTGGCTGAGGAGAGTCCTGTTAACCCTGAGGCCATACTAACCTGTAGAGGTGGCTGAGGAGAGTCCTGTTAACCCTGAGGCCATACTAACCTGTAGAGGTGGCTGAGGAGAGTCCTGTTAACCCTGAGGCCATACTAACCTGTAGAGGTGGCTGAGGAGAGTCCTGTTAACCCTGAGGCCATACAGACCTGTAGAGGTGGCTGATGGTAGTCCTGTTAACCCTGAGGCCATACTAACCTGTAGAGGTGACTGAGGAGAGTCCTGTTAACCCTGAGGCCATACAGACCTGTAGAGGTGGCTGATGGTAGTCCTGTTAACCCTGAGGCTATACAGACCTGTAGAGGTGGCTGAGGAGAGTCCTGTTAACCCTGAGGCCATACTAACCTGTAGAGGTGGCTGAGGAAAGTCCTGTTAACCCTGAGGCCATACTAACCTGTAGAGGTGGCTAAGGAGAGTCCTGTTAACCCTGAGGCCATACTAACCTGTAGAGGTGGCTGAGGAGAGTCCTGTTAACCCTGATGCCATACTAACCTGTAGAGGTGACTGATGAGAGCAGCCAGGGTAGTCCTGTTGATTTTAGGTAAACTACGGATGATCTCCTTGTATCTGTCCAGACGCTGGTTCTTATCCTTGGCTGTTCCTATAAAAAGACACAAACAGGAAGCAGTTCGATTTCAAAAAGATACATTGTGGTACATCCTGACCAGTGACAGCTTGATGGAAGCCCTATAATTCTAAGGGGACCAAGGTCAAGTGATTAAGTCAGAGACACAACTTAGAAAACACAACAAAATAGTAGCTTCATGTGTGTGCTATCTGTGATGATAACTTAAAATCTCTTTTGCCAGAGACACTTGTACTTACTGACAGCCTCCTTCCATAGCTGATGCAGGTCAGCCATGAAGATGGGGTCGTCAATCTCCCTGAAGAACCTCTTCAACACGTCAGTCACATCCTCTATGAAGTTATCCCCGATCCGGAGCTTGACGTTACGAGCATCATTCCTGAACTCCTCCATCAGTAGCTTGATCCTGGACGTGGCTCCGTTCTTCCTGTAGATCCCCTCATGACCCAGACCTGACGAGCAGATCACACATCAGATCCAGTACATCAGTCATCAGCTAGTATCTCCTGTCTCTGGCTGGTGTAAAGTACAGCTAAACTGTGAAAAGAAACCCTACAGTACACAGGCCAATGCAGAGTTATAATGAATGGATGAACTATTTATAAACCCCTTTAAGGTATACAATACCAATGTATACTTTATTATAAAAGGATTACCTCCACTGAAAATGCATCAAATGCTATGGATCCTACTACAGATCCACAAGATGCCTGGAAAACGTGCCCTTTTGTTGTTGATAATGCAGAATACTCTATCCTTTACTATACTGTGTAACGGGATAGAATATCCAGACTCCTCCCTTACTATACTGTGTAACGGAATAGAATATCCAGACTCCTCCCTTACTATACTGTGTAACGGAATAGAATATCCAGACTCCTCCCTTACCATACTGTGTAACGGAATAGAATATCCAGACTCCTCCTTTACTATACTGTGTAACGGAATAGAATATCCAGACTCCTCCTTTACTATACTGTGTAACGGAATAGAATATCCAGACTCCTCCCTTACCATACTGTGTAACGGAATAGAATATCCAGACTCCTCCTTTACTATACTGTGTAACGGAATAGAATATCCAGACTCCTCCTTTACTATACTGTGTAACGGAATAGCCTATCCAGACTCCTCCCTTACTATACTGTGTAACGGAATAGAATATCCAGACTCCTCCTTTACCATACTGTGTAACGGAATAGAATATCCAGACTCCTCCCTTACCATACTGTGTAACGGAATAGAATATCCAGACTCCTCCCTTACTATACTGTGTAACGGAATAGAATATCCAGACTCCTCCTTTACCATACTGTGTAACGGAATAGAATATCCAGACTCCTCCCTTACTATACTGTGTAACGGAATAGCCTATCCAGACTCCTCCTTTACCATACTGTGTAACGGAATAGAATATCCAGACTCCTCCCTTACCATACTGTGTAACGGAATAGAATATCCAGACTCCTCCTTTACTATACTGTGTAACGGAATATAATATCCAGACTCCTCCCTTACTATACTGTGTAACATCTTTGGTATTTGGGTACCTTCATGAATATCTTGTGTATCTGGTATTTGGGTACCTTCATGAATATCTTGGGTATCTTAAAAGTCGCAAATGAAACATATTATTATTATTATTATTATTATTATATTTTTTTTATCATAAGTGGCATCAGTGAATTAGTGGCATCAGTGAATCTGTGTCTCTGGCAACATCTGGGTTAAAGGTCTGGGGACCTTGCCTTACTGTGTGTGTGTGTGTGTGTGTGTGTGTGTGTGTGTGTGTGTGTGTGTGAGAGAGTGTGTGTGTGTGTGTGTGTGTGTGTGGAAGGGGAAATGGAAGGGGAAGGGGGTAATTAAGTTACACTCAAAATAGCCCTCCCTGGTTTACAAAGTGGATCTGACATCATCTCCAATTGATTCAAACTCAGGGCTCTGCCCTCCCTATCGGATGTGGAGATATCCCTGTTCTACCCAGTCCGGTCCTACCCTGCCCTACCCTACCCTGTCCTCCCTATCGGACGTGGAGAAATCCCCGTTCTACCATACCCTGTCCTGGCACACCTCCATGTTGAAGAATATGAAGGCCTATCCATAAATAAATAAAAAATACATATTTATTTATTTTTTGCATAAAAGTGCAGTATGTGAAATTAATTGCCTGACCTATTTCCAGTCTATGATTTCCTGATGAATCGGATGTGAATGAATGTTTAGACAAGAGCACATACAAAACAGCAAATTAGACTAAATTGGCTTCAAACAAAATTCATAGCAGAATGATGGTTGAATTATTGCTGTATCAAAAATATCCTGTCAGTCGTGCATTGAACCAGGCCCACAGATGTTTCAGTGACAAAGGCAAAGCACAACGCAAACTCCATCAGACGTGTGCTCGGTGTGAGAGAGAGGAAAACCTCCTATTGGCAAGACAGTACAACAGATCTGGGACCAGGCTAGGTTGCGTAGTCTAATAACATATGTATGACAAAACGTTCCTTGTCTCTTGTCTACTAACGTCGTCCCCAGGACCAACTGCTAGAGAGAGAGAGAGCAAGCTGGTGGATGAGAATATTCCCTTCATGAATATCCATAACTTGGACATATATTGGGCTCCCGAGTAGCGCAGCCGTCTAAGGCACTGCATCTCAGTGCAAGAGAGGCGTCACTACAGTCCCTGGTTCAAATCCAGGCCGTGATTGGGAGTCCGATAGGGCGGCGCACAATTGTCCCAGGTTTGGCTGGGGTAGGCCGTCATTGTAAATATGAATTTGTTCTTAACTGACTTGCCAGGTTAAATAAAAAATGTAAATAAAAAATTGCAAACACTACAATGACACAGGAGGTTGGTGGTTAAGTGTTTCAGAGCTTGTTTCTTTGCCACACTGTGCAAACAGAAGCAACGCTCCTTTAAAGAGTGATGACTCTAGTGACAATATTTAGGGAGAAACAATAGATACAGCACCTGTGCCAGGAACTGTGTTCAGTGCAGAGCTCCAAACTGTCTTCCTAGCTGTCTTCCCTCCTACAGCACTCTGTTTAGCTTCATTGCAACAGGTCTAAGGGGTTGTTACCAGGACAACCACTTCTTACATCAACTAGAGGCAGTGATAGTGTGGGTGCCCAGGGCCAGAACAGTGGAGCAGGAGAAACAAGAGATGTACATCTCTGTTACCAGCAGCCCTGTCAGAACTTATACAGTGTATATTCAGACCCTTCAGATCTGCTAACAAGGAAGTGGTTAAAAGGGGCCAAAGGGAAGATGAGGGAACGAATCGGCACCAGCTGGTCACTCCGTCAGAGAACTTCCTCCCTGGTTGTCCAAACAGCCAGATGAGGATATGACTCAGCAGTCGTTAGATCTCCCGCAAGGCCCAACGTAGCGAGGACCATCAGAGTGAGGCCCATCATAGCGAGGCCCATCATAATGAGACACATCAGAGTGAGGCCCATCCTAGCGAGGCCCTTCAGAGTGAGGCCCATCCTAGCGAGGCCCATCAGAGTGAGGCCCATCCTAGCGAGACCCATCAGAGTGAGGCCCATCCTACAGAGGCCCATCAGAGTGAGGCACATCCTAGCGAGGCCCATCCTAGCGAGACCCATCCTAGCGAAGCCCATCCTAGCGAGGCCCATCGTAATGAGACCCATCAGAGTGAGGCCCATCCTAGCGAGAGACCCCTCCCATCAAAGTGCGATGCTCCTATCGGAATGAGGCCATCCTAGCGAGA
>NC_052323.1:29779494-29841243 GCF_016432855.1 Salvelinus namaycush
TTTTTTTTTGCCCCCGGGTGGCGCAGTGGTCTAGGGCACTGCATCGCAGTGCTAGCTGCACCACCAGAGTCTCTGGGTTCGTGCCCAGGCTGGGCTGGGTTCGCGCCCAGGCTCTGTCGCAGCCGGCCGCAACAGGGAGGTCCGTGGGGCGACGCACAATTGGCATAGCGTCGTCCGGGTTAGGGAGGGTTTGGCCGGTAGGGATATCCTTGTCTCAGTATGTAAAATGTAATGTAATGTAAAAATTTAATAAAATGTATGCACTCTACTGTAAGTCGCTCTGGATAAGAGCGTCTGCTAAATGACTAAAATGTAAATGTAAATGTAACGGAATAGAATAGCCAGACTCCTCCCTTACCATACTGTGTAACGGAATAGAATAGCCTATCCAGACTCCTCCTTTACTATACTGTGTAACGGAATAGAATATCCAGACTCCTCCCTTACTATACTGTGTAACGGAATAGAATATCCAGACTCCTCCCTTACCATACAGTGTAACGGAATAGAATAGCCTATCCAGACTCCTCCTTTACTATACTGTGTAACGGAATAGAATATCCAGACTCCTCCCTTACCATACTGTGTAACGGAATAGAATATCCAGACTCCTCCTTTACTATACTGTGTAACGGAATAGAATATCCAGACTCCTCCCTTACCATACTGTGTAACGGAATAGAATATCCAGACTCCTCCTTTACTATACTGTGTAACGGAATAGAATATCCAGCTCCTCCTTTACTATACTGTGTAACGGAATAGCCTATCAGACTCCTCCCTTACTATACTGTGTAACGGAATAGAATATCCAGACTCCTCCCTTACCATACTGTGTAACGGAATAGAATATCCAGACCTCCCCTTACTATACTGTGTAACGGAATAGAATATCCAGACTCCTCCTTTACCATACTGTGTAACGGAATAGAATATCCAGACTCCTTCCTTACTATACTGTGTAACGGAATAGCCTATCCAGACTCCTCCTTTACTATACTGTGTAACGGAATAGCCTATCCAGACTCCTCCTTTACTATACTGTGTAACGGAATAGAATATCCAGACTCCTCCCTTACCATACTGTGTAACGGAATATAATATCCAGACTCCTCCCTTACCATACTGTGTAACGGAATAGAATATCCAGACTTCCCCCTTACAGAGACCCATCCTAGCGAGGCCCATCCTAGCGAGACCCATCAGAGTGAGGCCCATCCTAGCGAGACCCATCCTAGCGAGACCCATCAGTGAGGCCCATCCTAGCGAGACCCATCCTAGCGAGGCCCATCCTAGCGAGGCCCATCCTAGTGAGGCCCATCCTAGCGAGGCCCATCGTAGCGAGACCCATCCTAGTGAGGCCCATCCTAGTGAGGCCCATCCCAGCGAGGCCCATCCTAGCGAGGCCCATCGTAGCGAGGCCCATCCTAGCGAGGCCCATCCCAGCGAGGCCCATCCTAGCGAGGCCCATCGTAGCGAGGCCCATCCTAGCGAGGCCCATCCTAGCGAGGCCCATCCCAGCGAGGCCCATCCTAGCGAGGCCCATCGTAGCGAGACCTATTGTCAGTCAGGGAAGTGCGTATCAGCAACTGTGATACAAACACAGGATTCACTCAGGGGTTTACATTAATCCCAGCACCCTTTAACAAAAGGTTCACTAGTAAGACACGCGCTGACTGGGCTGTGTTTTTCCATTACCTTCTTAAGAGTTTGAACTTTTAAATGTTGAACAGCTGCTTTACATCAGTGCTTCTACAATGGTTGTGGGCTAGAGGAGAGCGTTACTCTGCATAAGAGCAGAAATTATGTTTAGAGCGGTCTCTCAGATAAACATCCCTCAGTTATCTGTCTGGTACTGTACTGTGGCGCTAATTTGTTTGTCGGGAGTGGTTCAATGAGCCCACGAGGGGTTCTCTCCTCCTCTAGTGAAATAGAAGAGAGAAAGCGAAGTGCTGCTGGCCGGTAAGTGCCCTATCAGTGACCTCAGAACCAGGTTCCTGGGGTCTGTTAGTGGCCTATCAGTGACCTCAGAACCAGGTTCCTGGGGTCTGTTCGTGGCCTATCAGTGACCACAGAGCCAGGTTCCTGGGGTCTGTTAGTGGCCTATCAGTGACCTCAGAACCAGGTTCCTGGGGTCTGTTCGTGGCCTATCAGTGACCACAGAGCCAGGTTCCTGGGGTCTGTTAGTGGCCTATCAGTGACCACAGAACCAGGTTCCTGGGGTCTGTTCGTGGCGTATCAGTGACCTCAGAACCAGGTTCCTGGGGTGTGTTCGTGGCCTATCAGTGACCATAGAACCAGGTTCCTGGGGTCTGTTAGTGGCCTATCAGTGACCTCAGAACCAGGTTCATGGGGTCTGTTAGTGGACTATCAGTGACCACAGAACCAGGTTCCTGGGGTCTGTTCGTGGCGTATCAGTGACCTCAGAACCAGGTTCCTGGGGTCTGTTCGTGGCCTATCAGTGACCATAGAACCAGGTTCCTGGGGTCTGTTCGTGGCCTATCAGTGACCTCAGACCCAGGTTCCTAGGGTGTGTTCGTGGCCTATCAGTGACCTCAGAACCAGGTTCCTGGGGTCTGTTCGTGGCCTATCAGTGACCACAGAACCAGGTTCCTGGGGTCTGTTCGTGGCCTATCAGTGACCATAGAACCAGGTTCATGGGGTCTGTTTGTGGCCTATCAGTGACCATAGAACCAGGTTCCTGGGGTCTGTTCGTGGCCTATCAGTGACCTCAGTACCAGGTTCCTGGGGTGTGTTCGTGGCCTATCAGTGACCTCAGAACCAGGTTCCTGGGGTCTGTTCGTGGCCTATCAGTGACCTCAGAACCAGGTTCCTGGGGTGTGTTGGGGAGGGACCAACATGACAGAATAATCAGATGGAAATGAAGAGACAGATTTAGGGGCTCCCAAGTAGAGCAGCCGTCTAAAGGCATTGCCTCTCAGTGCTAGAGGCGTCACTACAGACCCTGGTTTGATTCCAGCCTCATTATATCCTGATGAAGACAGCTTGCCTGTCGAAACGTTGGATATAACATTTTTGCATCTGAGCTCCTAGAGTGTGCGGCTCTCCTTTATTTTCAAGTGTTCTACTCCGCTAGCCAGCACCTCGCCTAAATAGGTGTGCGTTTCTGTTTCTTCTAGATTGATTCCAGCCTGTATCACAACCGGCCGTGATTGGGAGTCCCATAGGGCGGCGCACAATTGGCCCAACGTTGTCCGGGTTAGGGTTTTGGCCGGCGTAGGCCGTCATTATAAATAAGAATTTGTTCTTATTTGTTCTGACTTGCCTAGTTTAAATAAAGGATTTAAATTTTTTGGGGAATCATCATGTCAGCTGTTCTATTCATTTCAATTCTATCTGCCGGGTTGTGAAGAATGTGAATGTTTCAGCTCATTGAACAACCCCCCCCCCCTAACCCCCACTCCGCGGGGTCTTGTCTTATTGTCCCCCCTGCTGAGAGGTACCAAAGCAGAGAGGCAGAGTAGGTCCTGGGGAACCCCCCTCCTGCTCCTCTACACTGTGGGGTCTAATTAGCCTCCGTCAAAACGATTCAACGTCCTCATCTGCAAAACCCAGTGTAACAACAACAACAACAGCAGTGTTGTTCTGTACTGTAAACAATAAAAGGGCAAACATTAGTGAGGTCAAATCAAATATTTATTGGTCGTTTACACGTGTTTAGCAGATGTCACTGGTCACGTGCACGTGTTTAGCAGATGTCACTGGTCACGTGCACGTGTTTAGTAGATGTTATTGGTCACGTGCACGTGTTTAGTAGATGTTATTGGTCACGTGCACGTGTTTAGTAGATGTTACTGGTCACGTACACGTGTTCAGCAGATGTTACTGGTCACGTACACGTGTTCAGCAGATGTTACTGGTCACGTACACGTGTTTAGCAGATGTTACTGGTCACGTACACGTGTTCAGCAGATGTTACTGGTCACGTACACATGTTCAGCAGATGTTACTGGTCACGTACACGTGTTTAGCAGATGTTACTGGTCACGTACACGTGTTCAGCAGATGTTACTGGTCACGTACACGTGTTTAGCAGATGTCACTGGTCACGTACACGTGTTCAGCAGATGTTACTGGTCACGTACACGTGTTCAGCAGATGTTACTGGTCACGTACACGTGTTTAGCAGATGTTACTGGTCACGTACACGTGTTTAGCAGATGTTACTGGTCACGTACACGTGTTTAGCAGATGTTACTGGTCACGTACACGTGTTTAGCAGATGTTACTGGTCACGTACACGTGTTTAGCAGATGTTACTGGTCACGTACACGTGTTCAGCAGATGTCATTGGTCACGTGCACGTGTTCAGCAGATGTCACTGGTCACGTACACGTGTTCAGCAGATGTTACTGGTCACGTACACGTGTTCAGCAGATGTCACTGGTCACGTACACGTGTTCAGCAGATGTTACTGGTCACGTACACGTGTTCAGCAGATGTCACTGGTCACGTACACGTGTTCAGCAGATGTTACTGGTCACGTGCACGTGTTCAGCAGATGTTACTGGTCACGTACACGTGTTTAGCAGATGTTACTGGTCACGTACACGTGTTTAGCAGATGTTACTGGTCACGTACACGTGTTCAGCAGATGTCATTGGTCACGTACACGTGTTCAGCAGATGTCACTGGTCACGTACACGTGTTCAGCAGATGTTACTGGTCACGTACACGTGTTCAGCAGATGTTACTGGTCACGTACACGTGTTTAGCAGATGTTACTGGTCACGTGCACGTGTTCAGCAGATGTTACTGGTCACGTGCACGTGTTCAGCAGATGTTACTGGTCACGTACACGTGTTTAGCAGATGTCATTGGTCACGTACACGTGTTTAGCAGATGTTACTGGTCACGTACACGTGTTTAGCAGATGTTACTGGTCACGTACACGTGTTCAGCAGATGTCACTGGTCACGTACACGTGTTCAGCAGATGTTACTGGTCACGTAGGCGCGTTTAGCAGATGTTACTGGTCACGTACACGTGTTCAGCAGATGTCATTGGTCACGTACACGTGTTCAGCAGATGTTACTGGTCACGTACACGTGTTCAGCAGATGTTACTGGTCACGTACACGTGTTCAGCAGATGTCATTGGTCACGTACACGTGTTTAGCAGATGTTACTGGTCACGTACACGTGTTCAGCAGATGTTACTGGTCACGTAGGCGCGTTTAGCAGATGTTACTGGTCACGTACACGTGTTCAGCAGATGTCACTGGTCACGTACACGTGTTCAGCAGATGTTACTGGTCACGTACACGTGTTTAGCATATGTTACTGGTCACGTACACGTGTTTAGCAGATGTTACTGGTCACGTACATGTGTTTAGCAGATGTCACTGGTCACGTACACGTGTTTAGCAGATGTCACTGGTCACGTACACGTGTTCAGCAGATGTTACTGGTCACGTACACGTGTTCAGCAGATGTTACTGGTCACGTACACGTGTTCAGCAGATGTTACTGGTCACGTACACGTGTTCAGCAGATGTTACTGGTCACGTACACGTGTTCAGCAGATGTTACTGGTCACGTACACGTGTTTAGCAGATGTTACTGGTCACGTACACGTGTTCAGCAGATGTTATTGGTCACGTACACGTGTTTAGCAGATGTCATTGGTGACGTACACGTGTTCAGCAGATGTCACTGGTCACGTACACGTGTTTAGTAGATGTCACTGGTCACGTACACGTGTTCAGCAGATGTCACTGGTCACGTACACGTGTTCAGCAGATGTTACTGGTCACGTACACGTGTTCAGCAGATGTTACTGGTCACGTACACGTGTTTAGTAGATGTCACTGGTCACGTACACGTGTTCAGCAGATGTCACTGGTCACGTACACGCGTTTAGCAGATGTTACTGGTCACGTACACGTGTTCAGCAGATGTTACTGGTCACGTACACGTGTTCAGCAGATGTTACTGGTCACGTACACGTGTTTAGCAGATGTTACTGGTCACGTACACGTGTTCAGCAGATGTTATTGGTCACGTACACGTGTTTAGCAGATGTCATTGGTCACGTACACGTGTTTAGCAGATGTTACTGGTCACGTACACGTGTTTAGCAGATGTTATTGGTCACGTACACGTGTTTAGTAGATGTTACTGGTCACGTACACGTGTTCAGCAGATGTCACTGGTCACGTACACGTGTTCAGCAGATGTTACTGGTCACGTACACGTGTTCAGCTGATGTTACTGGTCACGTACACGTGTTTAGCAGATGTTACTGGTCACGTACACGTGTTTAGTAGATGTCACTGGTCACGTACACGTGTTCAGCAGATGTTACTGGTCACGTACACGTGTTCAGCAGATGTCATTGGTCACGTACACGTGTTTAGCAGATGTTACTGGTCACGTACACGTGTTTAGCAGATGTTACTGGTCACGTACACGTGTTTAGCAGATGTCACTGGTCAAGTACACGTGTTTAGCAGATGTTACTGGTCACGTACACGTGTTTAGCAGATGTCATTGGTCACGTACACGTGTTCAGCAGATGTTACTGGTCACGTACACGTGTTTAGCAGATGTTACTGGTCACGTACACGTGTTTAGCAGATGTTACTGGTCACGTACACGTGTTTAGCAGATGTTACTGGTCACGTACATGTGTTCAGCAGATGTTACTGGTCACGTACACGTGTTTAGCAGATGTTACTGGTCACGTACACGTGTTTAGCAGATGTCATTGGTCACGTACACGTGTTCAGCAGATGTTACTGGTCACGTACACGTGTTCAGCAGATGTTACTGGTCACGTACACGTGTTTAGCAGATGTCATTGGTCACGTACACGTGTTCAGCAGATGTTACTGGTCACGTACACGTGTTCAGCAGATGTTACTGGTCACGTACACGTGTTCAGCAGATGTTACTGGTCACGTACACGTGTTTAGCAGATGTTACTGTGGGCGTAGCGAGGTGCTGCTAACTACTTGTGAATACAATCGTTGAACCACCCATCATCATAACTGTATATTTCACCTGGTCTGCACGTGTATATGATGTCACTACTGTGTGTGTGTGTGTGTGTGTGTGTGTGTGTGTATGTGTACACCTCTGTGCGTGCATTTTTATTTTCAAATGTATGTACCAAGGGTCTAGGCACTTTTCAGCAAGACAAGTCTGGCAAGGAAAGATAAGCCCACAGTTAACATCCTTTGAAACGGCAGGAAGTTCTTAGGGACCATCAGCATACCATTTCAGATATGGGATTAGAGGCTCTATCCATGAAGTTCTTAGGGACCATCAGCATACCATTTCAGATATGGGATTAGAGGCTCTATCCATGAAGTTCTTAGGGACCATCAGCATACCATTTCAGATATGGGATTAGAGGCTCTATCCATGAAGTTCTTAGGGACCATCAGCATACCATTTCAGATATGGGATTAGAGGCTCTATCCATGAAGTTCTTAGGGACCATCAGCATACCATTTCAACTATAGATTAGAATCATGATCACTTACCTGGTTTCATTTCAGCTCTAGAAGCTCTATTAAATTACAATCAGCTCCTCTTGTCAAAAGTAGTGCACTATATAGGGAATAGGGTGCCATTTGGGACACTGGTAAAAAAGTAGTGCACTATATAGGGAATAAGGTGCCATTTGGGACACTGGTAAAAAAGTAGTGCACTATATAGGGAATAGGGTGCCATTTGGGACACTGGTAAAAAAAAGTAGTGCACTATATAGGGAATAAGGTGCCATTTGGGACACTGGTAAAAAAGTAGTGCACTATATAGGGAATAAGGTGCCATTTGGCAAACACTATGTCTACTGGCTACGGAAATACAGATCGAGGCAAATCCTTTGAACCTGCATGGCAACATCCTCATCACAGGCTCCTATATAGGGACAATTTGTCCAGGTAATTGTAACAGTAGTTTTTATTGTTTTCATTATTGCATTATAAACATCTCACAACATCTTGATTGAGGTTTATTTCTGTGGGAGATTGTATTAATAATTCATCCGTTTGAGTCCTCTGTGGTTCAGCAGCTCAGTCCCTGCCTGCAGCTAGGCCTCTTCTCTCGCTCTCTCTCTCTCTCTCTCCCATTCCCTCATTCTCTCTCTCTCTCCCCCTCCCTCTTTCTATCTCTCTCCCCCTCTCCCCTCTCTTTTCTCTCGCTCTCTCTCGCTCTCTCCCCCCCTCTCTCCCTCTATCCCCCTCTCTCTCCCTCTAGCCTCTCTTTTCTCTCTCTTTCTCTCTCTCTCAACCCTCTCTCTCTCTCTATCCCCCTCTCCCCTCTCTTTTCTCTCTCTCTCTCTTTCTCTCAACCCTCTCTCTCCCCCCATCTCTCTCTTCCCCTCTCTCCCTCTCTCACTCTATCTCCTCTGCTACACTGCTAACAGAATAGAACTCACACAGGAATCATCAAACTCTCCATCTCCACATCTGTCATCGTCAGCCCGCTATTGACAAGACAATTCCTCTCTTTCCAACTAGGTGACAGGCAAGCCTGTGTGGCATTTCCTCCTCAGCAGCTGCTGGAGGCTGTAGGCTAGTATTACAGCTATACAATTATTACAACATATACTGTAGGTATACTATATATATATAGTATATATATTGTATTACTTGAACATTTTAGCATTGGATGTAAACAAAGCAATCTATATGACCTTACTGCATATTATGACATCTTTATCCAAAAGGTTCTCGCACTTAACATGAATGAGGGTTGCATGAATGAACTGTAGGGTTGGCTGCCTCCAAGCTCTGATAGGCTACTGTACTTACATGGCTGGAGGATGTTGCTTCAGCTATAAGCAACTGTCAAAAGTATTACCATTGGTAGGCTAATGGTGAAACACTGGCACTGACTGTAAATGTTGAACTCATCCTTTAGTTCTCAACAACAAGGATTAACATGGTCTAATTGGTGGACCAGTGTACTAGATGTTTCTGTAGTCTGTATACTTATGTTTACATTATCTCTCTCTCTCTCTCTCTCACTCACACACACACACACACACACACACACAGTGTGAGTGCATATAGCATGCATATATTGGCTAATCAATTTGGCATCACATCAAGTATTTAATGTGTCCATAACCTGCATGTGGCTCATTTCAACAGACTGGTAACCTACACCTTCAACAAAAACACGTTGGTCTACGCATACAACATATAACATGCATGTACAACTTGAACAACGCGATAGACATGTCAATATTTTGTTCAAACCAATCGCTCATCGAATAGAGCATCTCAATAGACTATCTAATGCATGCACAACAACTACCCATTCCGGCGAAAACATCAGCGTTACACACACGCATCTCTCCTTTCTCAACCGCGCTCAATAGCTTTGAGGAGGACACAAATACCCCCTCACTTACGGCGAGATTATGGTGTCAAAATAGGCAACAACCACGAACACTCTTGTCTTCTTCCAACAACATGGTGCTGAAACTAACAGCTCAACACGCCTTGAAACCATCGCGTGCCCAACCCTTTCTCCATCTTCGACTTCAGTTCGCACTACCAGTAACCCTAGCTGGTTACAGCACCAGTCAAGTGGAAAGTCAAAACGTGTTCCAGCTATGGTAAATTGTTGTTCCTCAGAATTAATTGATCGGTTGTTTTACTAACCTTAGAGCGACTGGAGAAAGTCAGGCAGCGGCTCTCTCGGTCCCCAATCAACCAGTCTGTCTGTATCCTCCACCGTGTAATGCTCAGTAGTATCGCCCGCCCTCAGTCTAACCCCTCTCTCGTCTATTTTCCTCTCCCTACCGCCCCCTTCACTATTCATCCTACCACTTCAAGCTTCTCCAAAGAAAGATCCTGAAAATATCACAACATACACAGTTCGCATTTTTGTATCCGCTAGAATAGTTCAAGTCAACTTTATATAGTCCGGATTTAATAGATTTCATGGACACCAAATGGTTATTTCTGGTAATGTATATTACTTATTGTAAAATACTTTTCATGGATAAAGATTGTCTACAATATGCTGTTATATTGTTATTTAAAACCAATTATGCTTTTTGTCAGACTTCAGTAGAGAACGTATAGGCCTACAGAACAGGCAGACTTCAGTAGAGAACTTATAGGCCTACAGAACAGGCAGACTTCAGCAGAGAACTTATAGGTCTACAGAACAGGCAGACTTCAGTAGAGAACGTATAGGCCTACAGAACAGGCAGACTTCAGTAGAGAACTTATAGGCCTACAGAACAGGCAGACTTCAGTAGAGAACTTATAGGCCTACAGAACAGGCAGACTTCAGCAGAGAACTTATAGGCCTACAGAACAGGCAGACTTCAGCAGAGAACTTATAGGCCTACAGAACAGGCAGACTTCAGCAGAGAACTTATAGGCCTACAGAACAGGCAGACTTCAGCAGAGAACTTGTAGGCCTACAGAAAACATTTGACAATAGACTACGTAGTGACAACAAAGAGGTATTAGGAGATATTCAATATAATTAATTATTGATTTCGGTGACACATAGATACATACATTAAATTGATATTGTAGATGCCATGGGTAGGCGCACTGATCAGATTGATGCCAAGGGTAGGGAGCACTGATCAGATTGATGCCAAGGGTAGGGAGCACTGATCAGATTGATGCCATGGGTAGGGAGCACTGATCAGATTGATGCCATGGGTAGGGAGCACTGATCAGATTGATGCCAAGGGTAGGGAGCACTGATCAGATTGATGCCAAGGGTAGGGAGCACTGATCAGATTGATGCCAAGGGTAGGGAGCACTGATCAGATTGATGCCAAGGGTAGGGAGCACTGATCAGATTGATGCCAAGGGTAGGGAGCACTGATCAGATTGATGCCAAGGGTAGGGAGCACTGATCAGATTGATGCCAAGGGTAGGGAGCACTGATCAGATTGATGCCAAGGGTAGGGAGCACTGATCAGATTGATGCCAAGGGTAGGGAGCACTGGTGTTGCGCCAGGCTGCAGGGTGTGTGTAACCAAGCCTCTGTTGTGATGCTGCAGGGCCTGTGTATCAGGAATCAAGGTAAGACCCAGATGCAGACCGTGTCGAAGTAACACTTTGTTTTATTACATCCACAGAAGCAAAGGTACAGGACGGCAGGCAGGCTCAGGGTCAGGTCAGGCAGAGGTCGGTAATCCAGAGACGGGGCAAAGCTACAGGATGGTAGGCAGGTAGTGTGGTCAGTCGGGCGGGCTCAGGGTCAGGACAGGCAGGGGTCGGTAATCCAGAGACGGGGCAAAGGTACAGGATGGTAGGCAGGCAGTGTGGTCAGTCGGGCGGGCTCAGGGTCAGGACAGGCAGAGGTCAAAACCAGGAGGACGAGAAAAGAGAGACTGGGGAAAAACAGGAGCTGATAGAAAAACCGCTGGTTGACTTGAACAAACACGATGAACTGGCAACAGACAGACAGAGAACACAGGTATAAATACACAGGGGATGATGGGGAAGATGAATGACACCTGGAGGGGTGGAGACAATCACAAAGACAGGTGAAACAGATCAGGGTGTGACAGTGTGTAACCAAGACTCTGTTGTGAGGCTGCAGGGAGTGTGAGGCTGCAGGGCGTGTGAGGCTGCAGGGCGTGTGAAGCTGCAGGGCGTGTGTAACCAAGGAATCCATTGTCCGTCTGTTATTGCAGAACTCCTACATCAAGCCCATAGCAGGTGTTCTGCTGAGGTAATACAACACTCACATACAACAAGAGAGAACATTAGTGGGGGAGATTAAACACATCAAACACACATAGCCATGAGGTCTCCTATTTAACATGATGTGTTGTAAATCAGTCTGGGAGGTCTCCTATTTCACATGATGTGTTGTAAATCAGTCTGGGAGGTCTCCTATTTCACATGATGTGTTGTAAATCAGTCTGGGAGGTCTCCTATTTAACATGATGTGTTGTATATCGGTCTGGGAGGTCTCCTATTTAACATGATGTGTTGTAAATCAGTCTGGGAGGAGGTCTCCTATTTAACATGATGTGTTGTATCTCAGTCTGGGAGGAGGTCTCCTATTTAACATGATGTGTTGTATCTCAGTCTGGGAGGTCTCCTATTTAACATGATGTGTTGTAAATCAGTCTGGGAGGAGGTCTCCTATTTAACATGATGTGTTGTAAATCAGTCTGGGAGGTCTCCTATTTAACATGATGTGTTGTAAATCAGTCTGGGAGGAGGTCTCCTATTTAACATGATGTGTTGTATATCAGTCTGGGAGGTCTCCTATTTAACATGATGTGTTGTATCTCAGTCTGGGAGGTCTCCTATTTAACATGATGTGTTGTATCTCAGTCTGGGAGGTCTCCTATTTAACATGATGTGTTGTATCTCAGTCTGGGAGGAGGTCTCCTATTTAACATGATGTGTTGTATCTCAGTCTGGGAGGGTCTCCTATTTAACATGATGTGTTGTATCTCAGTCTGGGAGGAGGTCTCCTACTTAACATGATGTGTTGTATCTCAGTCTGGGAGGAGGTCTCCTATTTAACATGATGTGTTGTATCTCAGTCTGGGGAGGTCTCCTATTTAACATGATGTGTTGTATCTCAGTCTGGGAGGAGGTCTCCTATTTAACATGATGTGTTGTATATCAGTCTGGGAGGAGGTCTCCTATTTAACATGATGTGTTGTATATCAGTCTGGGAGGAGGTCTCCTATTTAACATGATGTGTTGTATCTCAGTCTGGGAGGAGGTCTCCTATTTAACATGATGTGTTGTATCTCAGTCTGGGAGGAGGTCTCCTATTTAACATGATGTGTTGTATATCAGTCTGGGAGGAGGTCTCCTATTTAACATGATGTGTTGTATGAAATGGAGCCAACAGAGTAAAGGGTCAGTGGAGAGATAGAAACCTCATGACATCATGCCTCTGTCGAGGCTAGTTGAAATCATGAACGTAGCTAATGTAAATGATGAACCTAGTTTAGAGGGGGTTAAATGAGATTGACTACGGTGTTGTCGTAACCAGTGAACCAACCATCAACCGTGTTCAGAGCTCAGAGACAAAGTGTCAAGGATTGGTAGTTCCCTTTGGATGGTCTCTAACTCTCTCCTATTCCCCTGATTACACACTTCTTTATCATGGACCACACGTCATCCCTGTAATTTCACATCTCATTCAGGGGTTAATATGTAAATATCTGCTCGCTTTGAATCTAGAAATGTCCTTGAATTAAATGAATTCCATTAAAGGGATATACTTTTACAATTTATGGGCATAATTTCATATAAGTATGAAGACATAATGTTGTCCAAAAGTGGATTTCAGCTCTTTACTATTGAACTCATAATGAATGACTTCTCAAAAGCCCTCTGGAGTTACCACTACCTCCCACTTGGTTACTTTTTTCTGTAATGAGTTGAAGAACCGATATCAATCTTAATCAATATGACATTAACATATTGTAATGAATAATACAGTGTAGTAAATGTGTAATTCTAACTATAACCTGATATCTGCTGAGAAATTGCTACAGCTGTCACGCCCTGTCTCTATTTTGGTTTGGTCAGGGTGTGATTTGAGTGGGCATTCTATGTTCCTTTTTCTATGATTGCTATTTCTGTGTGTTTGGCCGGGTGTGGTTCTCAATCAGAGGCAGCTGTCTATCGTTGTCTCTGATTGAGAACCATACTTAGGTAGCTTTTCCCCACCGATGCTTTGTGGGTAGTTGTTTTCTGTTTTGTGTTGCTGCACCTGACAGGACTGTTTCGTTTTCGTTCATTCTCTTTGTTATTTTGTTTAGTGGTCAGTTTAAATAAAAATAACATGAACACTTACCACGCTGCGCTTTGGTCCGACTACTCTTCAACAGACGACCGTTACTACAGCAATATAAGGGTAATTTGAGTACATTTTCTCATCTTTGCCAAGTTATTCAGTGCAATCCAAATATCTGATAATATCTTCTTGAGATGAATTCCAGCAGGACAGAATGTTCTAATTTAGTAATATTTTAATTAATTACACACAGAGCCAAATTTAAATCAAAATATTAATGGATTTTAGTGCGGAGAGAGAGAGAGAACGAGCGAGACAGAGAGAGAGAGAGAGAAACTGAAGAGGTAAAAAATAATTGCGGACATTTCCAGAGCCTGAAAAGTTAATTCCTTCCCACTGAAGACACTGGACTCATCCCAAATGGGTCCCTTTTCCCATAATGCTCTAGTCAAAAGTAGTGCACTATATAGGGAATAGGGTGCCATTTGGGATGTACACAGGGGAGAGGGGACAGTACAGTGGACTGCAGCAGATCTAATGTGGAGGAGAACACTACAAGCAGCCCAGACCCTCTGTTACATGTTACAACAACATCTTGATGTAATTGCATGACTCCATCACAGTGCCTTTAAATAGCAAAAATATCCTGCACCAAAAAGGCTAAATATGTGATTTGGACGCGTCAGTGTACAGAGTGTGGATTTGTTTGTTGTTTGTTGTTTTGACAGTTGAAACTACAGTATGTTTGGGGCCCACTGGCCCAACAGTTGTTGTTTTGACAGTTGAAACTACAGTATGTTTGGGGCCCAACAGCTGTTTTGACAGTTGAAACTACAGCATGTTTGGGGCCCAACAGTTGTTGTTTTGACAGTTGAAACTACAGTATGTTTGGGGCCCACTGGCCCAACAGCTGTTGTTTTGACAGTTGAAACTACAGCATGTTTGGGGCCCAACAGTTGTTGTTTTGACAGTTGAAACTACAGCATGTTTGGGGCCCACCAGTTGTTGTTTTGACAGTTGAAACTACAGCATGTTTGGGGCCCACCAGTTGTTGTTCTGACAGTTGAAACTACAGCATGTTTGGGGCCCAACAGTTGTTGTTCTGACAGTTGAAACTACAGCATGTTTGGGGCCCAACAGTTGTTTTGACAGTTGAAACTACAGCATGTTTGGGGTCCAACAGTTGTTGTTTTGACAGTTGAAACTACAGCATGTTTGGGGCCCAACAGTTGTTTTGACAGTTGAAACTACAGCATGTTTGGGGCCCAACAGTTGTTTTGACAGTTGAAACTACAGCATGTTTGGGGCCCACCAGTTGTTGTTCTGACAGTTGAAACTACAGCATGTTTGGGGCCCAACAGTTGTTTTGACAGTTGAAACTACAGCATGTTTGGGGCCCACCAGTTGTTGTTCTGACAGTTGAAACTACAGCATGTTTGGGGCCCAACAGTTGTTGTTCTGACAGTTGAAACTACAGCATGTTTGGGGCCCAACAGTTGTTGTTCTGACAGTTGAAACTACAGCATGTTTGGGGCCCAACAGTTGTTTTGACAGTTGAAACTACAGCATGTTTGGGGTCCGCTGGCCCAACAGTTGTTGTTAACTCTGTCATGTTGGGGATACACAACACGGTTGTGAGTTTGGGCTGTTATTGAAATGCAAAACAAAAACCGCCCATCAACAATCGTATTTTATCATGAACATCAACACTATGCGATAGCAGCAGTCCCCGCCAGAGCCAGAAGAGACAATTATCATATCCCATTTATGTGTGTCTTCATAAAAACACTTATCAAGATTAAATTAAAAAAGTTTAAACCATATTTGTTGAAAGTCTTCCACGGGGTGTAATTAAACAATGTTTTATTCTCTGTTGTTTAGCTGTTGGAGCCTCTGGTCCCGTGATAGATTTTCTGCCTTAATCAATACAAAACACCGTCTTGTTGACCCTTAACTGAACCTCCCTCTCTCCTCCCAATAAAAACAGCCATGAAGTCTTCCGCGTGCTACAGCGGGTGGAATAAGGGAACCATGTCTCAGAATAGACTTTCATAATGTGGTGTTGACGGAATTCCTTGGCGAGAGGCTAATGGTTGAGACATATAACTTTATTGATACATTATACAGTATGGTTCAAATTAAGTTCTTTATTCGATTGTTATTATACTATAGTTTACAATCGGGTGGGTCCCATCACAAAAAGATCCTCTTGTAATAAAATACAAAATACAATTGATGTTTTATTGTTCCAAAAAACCGGGATAGGTTCAGTGAAATGTATTGTTTTACAGGGTCAGCTATAGTAGTACGGCACCCCTGGAGCAAATTAGGGTTAAGTGCCTTGCTCAAGGGCACAGCGGTAGATTTTCCACTCTGTCAGCTCGGGTACTGCAGAGAGGTAACAATGTTGCAGAATTCATGACCTGTTTCCAAAAAATACACAACAGGTCGACAACAACTAATAAACTGGCTGAAGAGCGTGTCAGTTCTCTCCTGCTTTGTGCTAGCTGTGTGTTTGTGACATCTCCTGCTTTGTGCTAGCTGTGTGTTTGTTACACGTGCACACTGTGAGGCCCGTGTGGGTGTAGTGGAGAATAGAGGACAATGGGTGTACTGTACTGGAGCAGCAGAGATACAGGGTTATATCAGGTCACAGTAGTTAGTAGATCCATCCATCTACAGGGTTATATCAGGTCACAGTAGTTAGTAGATCCATCCATCTACAGGGTTATATCAGGTCACAGTAGTTAGTAGATCCATCCATCTACAGGGTTATATCAGGTCACAGTAGTTAGTAGATCCATCCATCTACAGGGTTATATCAGGTCACAGTAGTTAGTAGATCCATCCATCTACAGGGTTATATCAGGTCACAGTAGTTAGTAGATCCATCCATCTACAGGGTTATATCAGGTCACAGTAGTTAGTAGATCCATCTACAGGGTTATATCAGGTCACAGTAGTTAGTAGATCCATCTACAGGGTTATATCAGGTCACAGTAGTTAGTAGATCCATCCATCTACAGGGTTATATCAGGTTACAGTAGTTAGTAGATCCATCTACAGGGTTATATCAGGTCACAGTAGTTAGTAGATCCATCCATCTACAGGGTTATATCAGGTCACAGTAGTTAGTAGATCCATCCATCTACAGGGTTATATCAGGTCACAGTAGTTAGTAGATCCATCCATCTACAGGGTTATATCAGGTCACAGTAGTTAGTAGATCCATCCATCTACAGGGTTATATCAGATCACAGTAGTTAGTAGATCCATCCATCTACAGGGTTATATCAGGTCACAGTAGTTAGTAGATCCATCCATCTACAGGGTTATATCAGGTCACAGTAGTTAGTAGATCCATCCATCTACAGGGTTATATCAGGTCACAGTAGTTAGTAGATCCATCCATCTACAGGGTTATATCAGGTCACAGTAGTTAGTAGATCCATCCATCTACAGGGTTATATCTGTCACGTTCCTGACCTATTTCTGTTAGTTTGTTGTATGTGTTAGTTGGTCAGGACGTGAGTTTGGGTGGGCATTCTATGTTTTCTGTTTCTATGTTGGTTTAAGGGTTGCCTGGTATGGCTCTTAATTAGAGGCAGGTGTTTGGCGTTCCTCTAATTGAGAGTCATATTTAGGTAGGTTGTTTCACAGTGTTCGTTGTGGGTGGTTGTCTCCTGTGTCAGTGTTTGTCGCACCATACGGGACTGTTCGGTTTGTTTTTGTACATCGTCATTTTGTGTAGTCTATTTTCCCTGTTCGTGCGTTCTTCGTGTTTATGTAGGTTCGTCGTCCAGGTCTGTCTACTCCGTTTGTTGTTTTGTTAGTTATAGTGAAGTTCGTGTTTTTTCGTCTTGTCTTTAAATAAATTATGTGTTCACAACCCGCTGCGCCTTGGTTCCATCACTACTCCTCCTTTTCGGATGAAAAGGAGGAGAACAACCGTTACAATATCAGGTCACAGTAGTTAGTAGATCCATCCATCTACAGGGTTATATCAGGTCACAGTAGTTAGTAGATCCATCTACAGGGTTATATCAGGTCACAGTAGATAGTAGATCCATCCATCTACAGGGTTATATCAGGTCACAGTAGTTAGTAGATCCATCCATCTACAGGGTTATATCAGGTCACAGTAGTTAGTAGATCCATCTACAGGGTTATATCAGGTCACAGTAGTTAGTAGATCCATCCATCTACAGGGTTATATCAGGTCACAGTAGTTAGTAGATCCATCCATCTACAGGGTTATATCAGGTCACAGTAGTTAGTAGATCCATCCATCTACAGGGTTATATCAGGTCACAGTAGATAGTAGATCCATCCATCTACAGGGTTATATCAGGTCACAGTAGTTAGTAGATCCATCCATCTACAGGGTTATATCAGGTCACAGTAGTTAGTAGATCCATCCATCTACAGGGTTATATCAGGTCACAGTAGTTAGTAGATCCATCCATCTACAGGGTTATATCAGGTCACAGTAGTTAGTAGATCCATCCATCTACAGGGTTATATCAGGTCACAGTAGTTAGTAGATCCATCCATCTACAGGGTTATATCAGGTCACAGTAGTTAGTAGATCCATCCATCTACAGGGTTATATCAGGTCACAGTAGTTAGTAGATCCATCCATCTACAGGGTTATATCAGGTCACAGTAGATAGTAGATCCATCCATCTACAGGGTTATATCAGGTCACAGTAGTTAGTAGATCCATCCATCTACAGGGTTATATCAGGTCACAGTAGTTAGTAGATCCATCCATCTACAGGGTTAAATCAGGTCACAGTAGATAGTAGATCCATCCATCTACAGGGTTATATCAGGTCACAGTAGATAGTAGATCCATCCATCTACAGGGTTATATCAGGTCACAGTAGTTAGTAGATCCATCCATCTACAGGGTTATATCAGGTCACAGTAGTTAGTAGATCCATCCATCTACAGGGTTATATCAGGTCACAGTAGTTAGTAGATCCATCCATCTACAGGGTTATATCAGGTCACAGTAGTTAGTAGATCCATCCATCTACAGGGTTATATCAGGTCACAGTAGTTAGTAGATCCATCCATCTACAGGGTTATATCAGGTCACAGTAGTTAGTAGATCCATCCATCTACAGGGTTAAATCAGGTCACAGTAGATAGTAGATCCATCCATCTACAGCTGTATTTCCTCCAGAGATAGAAACTAATATAGATGTTTAAATATTTGATGTATTCAGGCTGTTGGATGAGTCTAAAATAGCACCCTATTCCATATATATATAGTGCTTTTGGTCTAAAGTAGTGCACTAAATATTGGGCCCTGGTCTAAAGTAGTGCACTAAATATTGGGCCCTGGTCTAAAGTAGTGCACTAAATATTGGGCCCTGGTCTAAAGTAGTGCACTAAATATTGGGCCCTGGTCTAAAGTAGTGCACTAAATATTGGGCCCTGGTCTAAAGTAGTGCACTAAATATTGGGTCCTGGTCTAAAGTAGTGCACTAAATATTGGGCCCTAGTCTAAAGTAGTGCACTATGTAGGGAAATAGAGTTCAATTTCAGAAACAGACTAAAAGCTTGGTCTTCTCTGATAGCCTTAATACAGTGGGTTGATGGGTCAGTACCTGCAGGACTGCAGCAAATTTTAACGACAGTGGAGGAGGGATGGTGACACACAGACACGCACACACACACACACACACACACACACACACACACACACACACACACACACACACACACACACACACACACACACACACACACACAATGGAGGACGGATGGCGGCCCTGGCTGGCACCATCTCTCTGTCTAGACCAGTCATCATGGATTCTGTTGACACACAGATGACAAAATTAATCTTTCACCTTTTATTCCCATTTTATTGCCTATCATTTTTGTTTTATGACTGTCCTCTCTGAGTCTTTGTCCAGTTCACAACGGTACCATAATAAACAGATAACCATAACTACAGCTGTTTGACGTTGTAGTAACTGAAACCACTGAGATGTTATATTACTCTGATGTTTAATCAGATGTTTCTTCTTTCAGGGCCTACACCTGGTTGTCAGGGAAACGTTCTTTCAGATATTCAACTGATCCTATATAGGGCTTACACCTGGTTGTCAGGGAAACGTTCTTTCAGATATTCAACTGATCCTATATAGGGCTTACACCTGGTTGTCAGGGAAACGTTCTTTCAGATATTCAACTGATCCTAGATAGGGCTTACACCTGGTTGTCAGGGAAACGTTCTTTCAGATATTCAACTGATCCTAGATAGGGCTTACACCTGGTTGTCAGGGAAACGTTCTTTCAGATATTCAACTGATCCTAGATAGGGCTTACACCTGGTTGTCAGGGAAACGTTCTTTCAGATATTCAACTGATCCTAGGTAGGGCTTACACCTGGTTGTCAGGGAAACGTTATCATCACAATGTATATCTAGGCAATTCATTGTCTATTTTCTAAAGCAACACAAATACCACCTGGTAGCTTTGCCCAATAAAAATCATTAGATCAAATAGGGTGTTTTCCAAGCGATGGGTAGAACAGTGTTTTTTTGTATAATTTTTATAACTTTCACTTGGCACCCGTCCCCAGTGAAAGTTGCGCCCTTGCTTTCCACTACTGAGCCAAACTGAGCTGAGCCCATCTGTACAGCCTGGTTACACATCCATCATAATTGCTGGAACTGTGCTGGAAAGCACAACGTAATCTTAGGAAAGGACAACGTAATCTTAGGAAAGGACAACGTAATCTTAGGAAAGGACAACGTAATCTTAGGAAAGGACAATGTAATCTTAATAAAGGACAACGTAATCTTAGGAAAGGACAACGTAATCTTAGGAAAGGACAACGTAATCTTAGGAAAGGACAACGTAATCTTAGGAAAGGACAATGTAATCTTAGGAAAGGACAACGTAACCTTAGGAAAGGACAACGTAATCTTAGGAAAGGACAATGTAATCTTAGGAAAGGACAATGTAATCTTAATAAAGGACAACGTAATCTTAGGAAAGGACAACGTAACCTTAGGAAAGGACAATGTGATCTTAGGAAAGGACAACGTAACCTTAGGAAAGGACAATGTGATCTTAGGAAAGGACAACGTAACCTTAATAAAGGACAATGTAACCTTAGGAAAGGACAACGGAACCTTAGGAAAGGACAACGGAACCTTAGGAAAGGACAACGGAACCTTAGGAAAGGACAACGGAACCTTAGGAAAGGACAACGGAACCTTAGCTTTGTTTGGTTCTTATGTTATATTATAGAAAAGTTAGTGGTCATACAGTAACACATCCTTAAAGACATCGGTGCTGTGGGCTAATAAAGTAACATTGAAAAGGACAGAAGGCCCGCTGATTAGCACCCAATAACCACCTTTATTGGCAACGTTTACATCCAACCAGCGGACCTGACGAAGAGCCATCCAACCAGGAGGACCTGATGAAGAGCCATCCAACCAGTGGGACCTGACGAAGATCCATCCAACCAGGAGGACCTGACGAAGAGCCATCCAACCAGGAGGACCTGACGAAGATCCATCCAACCAGGGGACCTGACGAAGAGCCATCCAACCAGGGGGACCTGACGAAGAGCCATCCAACCAGGGGGACCTGACGAAGAGCCATCCAACCAGGGGGACCTGACGGAGATCCATCCAACAAGGGGGACCTGACGGAGATCCATCCAACCAGGGGGACCTGACGGAGATCCATCCAACCAGGGGGACCTGACGGAGATCCATCCAACCAGGGGGACCTGACGGAGATCCATCCAACCAGGGGGACCTGACGGAGATCCATCCAACCAGGGGGACCTGACGGAGATCCATCCAACCAGGGGACCTGACGGAGATCCATCCAACCAGGGGGACCTGACGGAGATCCATCCAACCAGGGGGACCTGACGGAGATCCATCCAACCAGGGGGACCGGACGGAGATCCATCCAACCAGGGGGACCGGACGGAGATCCATCCAACCAGGGGGACCTGACGGAGAGCCATCCAACCAGGAGGACCTGACGAAGAGCCATCCAACCAGGGGGACCTGACGAAGATCCATCCATTCTTCAAAACAACATGTTCCCTAAACTTTAGGTGGATCACAGTTTTTATGTGTGCTCACTGTGGTCTTTAAAAGGCAGATATCTTAAGTTATGTCACTTCCCTTATCCTTCCCTTGCTGTGTCCTAAGACTATCCATCCATACATTAGTCAGTCACTGGCTACAGAGAGAGAGAGAGAGAGAGAGAGAGAGCGAGCTAGAGCCTGGCAGAGTGGAGACTGGTGATGGTGCTGGGTTAAGTTGGCAGAGTGGAGACTGGTGATGGTGCTGGGTTAAGTTGGCAGAGGGGAGACTGGTACTAGGCCATTCATTCAGCGGCACTGGGCTAGAGCCTGGCAGAGTGGAGACTGGTGATGGTGCTGGGTTAAGTTGGGAGAGTGGAGACTGGTGATGGTGCTGGGTTAAGTTGGCAGAGGGGAGACTGGTACTAGGCCATTCATTCAGTGGCACTGGGCTAGAGCCTGGCAGAGTGGAGACTGGTGATGGTGCTGGGCTAGAGCCTGGCAGAGTGGAGACTGGTGATGGTGCTGGGTTAAGTTGGCAGAGGGGAGACTGGTGATGGTGCTGGGTTAAGTTGGCAGAGGGGAGACTGGTGATGGTGCTGGGTTAAGTTGGCAGAGGGGAGACTGGTGATGGTGCTGGGTTAAGTTGGCAGAGGGGAGACTGGTGATGGTGCTGGGTTAAGTTGGCAGAGGGGAGACTGGTGATGGTGCTGGGTTAAGTTGGCAGAGGGGAGACTGGTGATGGTGCTGGGTTAAGTTGGCAGAGGGGAGACTGGTGATGGTGCTGGGTTAAGTTGGCAGAGGGGAGACTGGTACTAGGCCATTCATTCAGCGGCACTGGGCTAGAGCCTGGCAGAGTGGAGACTGGTGATGGTGCTGGGTTAAGTTGGCAGAGGGGAGACTGGTGATGGTGCTGGGTTAAGTTGGCAGAGGGGAGACTGGTGATGGTGCTGGGTTAAGTTGGCAGAGTGGAGACTGGTGAGGGTGCTGGGTTAAGTTGGCAGAGGGGAGACTGGTGATGGTGCTGGGTTAAGTTGGCAGAGGGGAGACTGGTGATGATGCTGGGTTAAGTTGGCAGAGGGGAGACTGGTGATGGTGCTGGGTTAAGTTGGCAGAGTGGAGACTGGTGATAGTGCTGGGTTAAGTTGGCAGAGGGGAGACTGGTGATGGTGCTGGGTTAAGTTGGCAGAGGGGAGACTGGTGATGGTGCTGGGTTAAGTTGGCAGAGTGGAGACTGGTGATAGTGCTGGGTTAAGTTGGCAGAGGGGAGACTGGTGATGGTGCTGGGTTAAGTTGGCAGAGGGGAGACTGGTGATGGTGCTGGGTTAAGTTGGCAGAGGGGAGACTGGTGATGATGCTGGGTTAAGTTGGCAGAGGGGAGACTGGTACTAGGCCATTCATTCAGCGGCACTGGGCTAGAGCCTGGCAGAGTGGAGACTGGTGATGGTGCTGGGTTAAGTTGGCAGAGTGGAGACTGGTGATGGTGCTGGGTTAAGTTGGCAGAGGGGAGACTGGTGATGGTGCTGGGTTAAGTTGGCAGAGGGGAGACTGGTGATGGTGCTGGGTTAAGTTGGCAGAGGGGAGACTGGTGATGGTGCTGGGTTAAGTTGGCAGTGTGGAGACTGGTGATGGTGCTGGGTTAAGTTGGCAGAGGGGAGACTGGTGATGGTGCTGGGTTAAGTTGGCAGAGGGGAGACTGATACTAGGCCAATCATTCAGCGGCACTGGGCTAGAGCCTGGCAGAGGGGAGACTGGTGATGGTGCTGGGTTAAGTTGGCAGAGGGGAGACTGGTGATGGTGCTGGGTTAAGTTGGCAGAGGGGAGACTGGTACTAGGCCATTCATTCAGCGGCACTGGGCTAGAGCCTGGCAGAGGGGAGACTGGTGATGGTGCTGGGTTAAGTTGGCAGAGGGGAGACTGGTGATGGTGCTGGGTTAAGTTGGCAGAGGGGAGACTGGTGATGGTGCTGGGTTAAGTTGGCAGAGGGGAGACTGGTACTAGGCCATTCATTCAGCGGCACTGGGCTAGAGCCTGGCAGAGGGGAGACTGATACTAGGCCATTCATTCAGCGGCACTGGGCTAGAGCCTGGCAGAGGGGAGACTGGTACTAGGCCATTCATTCAGCGGCACTGGGCTAGAGCCTGGCAGAGGGGAGACTGGTACTAGGCCATTCATTCAGCGGCACTGGGCTAGAGCCTGGCAGAGGGGAGACTGGTACTAGGCCATTCATTCAGCGGCACTGGGCTAGAGCCTGGCAGAGGGGAGACTGGTACTAGGCCATTCATTCAGCGGCACTGGGCTAGAGCCTGGCAGAGGGGAGACTGGTACTAGGCCATTCATTCAGCGGCACTGGGCTAGAGCCTGGCAGAGGGGAGACTGGTGATGGTGCTGGGTTAAGTTGGCAGAGTGGAGACTGGTGATGTTGCTGGGTTAAGTTGGCAGAGGGGAGACTGATACTAGGCCAATCATTCAGCGGCACTGGGCTAGAGCCTGGCAGAGGGGAGACTGGTGATGGTGCTGGGTTAAGTTGGCAGAGGGGAGACTGGTGATGGTGCTGGGTTAAGTTGGCAGAGGGGAGACTGGTACTAGGCCATTCATTCAGCGGCACTGGGCTAGAGCCTGGCAGAGGGGAGACTGGTACTAGGCCATTCATTCAGCGGCACTGGGCTAGAGCCTGGCAGAGGGGAGACTGGTACTAGGCCATTCATTCAGCGGCACTGGGCTAGAGCCTGGCAGAGGGGAGACTGGTACTAGGCCATTCATTCAGCGGCACTGGGCTAGAGCCTGGCAGAGGGGAGACTGGTACTAGGCCATTCATTCAGCGGCACTGGGCTAGAGCCTGGCAGAGGGGAGACTGGTACTAGGCCATTCATTCAGCGGCACTGGGCTAGAGCCTGGCAGAGGGGAGACTGGTACTAGGCCATTCATTCAGCGGCACTGGGCTAGAGCCTGGCAGAGGGGAGACTGGTACTAGGCCATTCATTCAGCGGCACTGGGCTAGAGCCTGGCAGAGGGGAGACTGATACTAGGCCATTCATTCAGCGGCACTGGGCTAGAGCCTGGCAGAGGGGAGACTGGTACTAGGCCATTCATTCAGCGGCACTGGGCTAGAGCCTGGCAGAGGGGAGACTGGTACTAGGCCATTCATTCAGCGGCACTGGGCTAGAGCCTGGCAGAGGGGAGACTGGTACTAGGCCATTCATTCAGCGGCACTGGGCTAGAGCCTGGCAGAGGGGAGACTGGTACTAGGCCATTCATTCAGCGGCACTGGGCTAGAGCCTGGCAGAGGGGAGACTGGTACTAGGCCATTCATTCAGCGGCACTGGGCTAGAGCCTGGCAGAGGGGAGACTGGTGATGGTGCTGGGTTAAGTTGGCAGAGGGGAGACTGGTGATGGTGCTGGGTTAAGTTGGCAGAGGGGAGACTGGTGATGGTGCTGGGTTAAGTTGGCAGAGGGGAGACTGGTGATGGTGCTGGGTTAAGTTGGCAGAGGGGAGACTGGTGATGGTGCTGGGTTAAGTTGGCAGAGGGGAGACTGGTGATGGTGCTGGGTTAAGTTGGCAGAGGGGAGACTGGTGATGGTGCTGGGTTAAGTTGGCAGAGGGGAGACTGATACTAGGCCAATCATTCAGCGGCACTGGGCTAGAGCCTGGCAGAGGGGAGACTGGTGATGGTGCTGGGTTAAGTTGGCAGAGGGGAGACTGGTGATGGTGCTGGGTTAAGTTGGCAGAGGGGAGACTGGTACTAGGCCATTCATTCAGCGGCACTGGGCTAGAGCCTGGCAGAGGGGAGACTGGTGATGGTGCTGGGTTAAGTTGGCAGAGGGGAGACTGGTGATGGTGCTGGGTTAAGTTGGCAGAGGGGAGACTGGTGATGGTGCTGGGTTAAGTTGGCAGAGGGGAGACTGGTACTAGGCCATTCATTCAGCGGCACTGGGCTAGAGCCTGGCAGAGGGGAGACTGGTACTAGGCCATTCATTCAGCGGCACTGGGCTAGAGCCTGGCAGAGGGGAGACTGGTACTAGGCCATTCATTCAGCGGCACTGGGCTAGAGCCTGGCAGAGGGGAGACTGGTACTAGGCCATTCATTCAGCGGCACTGGGCTAGAGCCTGGCAGAGGGGAGACTGGTACTAGGCCATTCATTCAGCGGCACTGGGCTAGAGCCTGGCAGAGGGGAGACTGGTACTAGGCCATTCATTCAGCGGCACTGGGCTAGAGCCTGGCAGAGGGGAGACTGGTACTAGGCCATTCATTCAGCGGCACTGGGCTAGAGCCTGGCAGAGGGGAGACTGGTACTAGGCCATTCATTCAGCGGCACTGGGCTAGAGCCAACAACACCACACAGGGGCTGTCTGCAAATGACTAGCGGTCAAATTATTGCTTCCTCCATCCCCGTTTCCACAATTCTTGTCAAAGCTCATTGGAGGAGGTCCGAGGGAGGAACATTGGATTTAAATAATGTGTGGAAAACAAGAAAAAATGTTGAGGAAGTCTGAAAAAATACACTATATACAGTGGGGCAAAAAAGTATTTAGTCAGCCACCAATTGTGCAAGTTCTCCCACTTAAAAAGATGAGAGAGGCCTGTAATTTTCATCATAGGTACACTTCAACCATGACAGACAAAATGAGAGAAAAAAATCCAGAAAATCACATTGTAGGATTTTTAATGAATTTATTTGCAAATTATGGTGGAAAATAAGTATTTGGTCACCTACAAACAAGCAAGATTTCTGGCTCTCACAGACCTGTAACTTCTTCTTTAAAAGGCTCCTCTGTCCTCCACTCGTTACCTGTATTAATGGCACCTGTTTGAACTTGTTATCAGTATAAAAGACACCTGTCCACAACCTCAAACAGTCACACTCCAAACTCCACTATGGCCAAGACCAAAGAGCTGTCAAAGAACACCAGAAACAAAATTGTAGACCTGCACCAGGCTGGGAAGACTGAATCTGCAATAGGTAAGCAGCTTGGTTTGAAGAAATCAACTGTGGGAGCAATTATTAGGAAATGGAAGACATACAAGACCACTGATAATCTCCCTCGATCTGGGGCTCCACGCAAGATCTCACCCCGTGGGGTCAAAATGATCACAAGAACGGTGAGCAAAAATCCTAGAACCACACGGGGGGACCTAGTGAATGACCTGCAGAGAGCTGGGACCAAAGTAACAAAGCCTACCATCAGTAACACACTACGCCGCCAGGGACTCAAATCCTGCAGTGCCAGATGTGTCCCCCTGCTTAAGCCAGTACATGTCCAGGCCCGTCTGAAGTTTGCTAGAGAGCATTTGGATGATCCAGAAGAAGATTGGGAGAATGTCATATGGTCAGATGAAACCAAAATATAACTTTTTGGTAAAAACTCAACTCGTCGTGTTTGGAGGACAAAGAATGCTGAGTTGCATCCAAAGAACACCATACCTACTGTGAAGCATGGGGGTGGAAACATCATGCTTTGTGGCTGTTTTTCTGCAAAGGGACCAGGATGACTGATCCGTGTAAAGGAAAGAATGAATGGGGCCATGTATCGTGAGATTTTGAGTGAAAACCTCCTTCCATCAGCAAGGGCATTGAAGATGAAACGTGGCTGGGTCTTTCAGCATGACAATGATCCCAAACACACCGCCCGGGCAACGAAGGAGTGGCTTCGTAAGAAGCATTTCAAGGTCCTGGAGTGGCCTAGCCAGTCTCCAGATCTCAACCCCATAGAAAATCTTTGGAGGGAGTTGAAAGTCCGTGTTGCCCAACAACAGCCCCAAAACGTCACTGCTCTAGAGGAAATCTGCATGGAGGAATGGGCCAAAATACCAGCAACAGTGTGTGAAAACCTTGTGAAGACTTACAGAAAACGTTTGACCTCTGTCATTGCCAACAAAGGGTATATAACAAAGTATTGAGAGAAACTTTTGTTATTGACCAAATACTTATTTTCCACCATAATTTGCAAATAAATTCATTAAAAATCCTACAATGTGATTTTCTGGATTTTTTTTCTCATTTTGTCTGTCATAGTTGAAGTGTACCTATGATGAAAATTACAAGCCTCTCTCATCTTTTTAAGTGGGAGAACTTGCACAATTGGTGGCTGACTAAATACTTTTTTGCCCCACTGTATATAACAGTATGTGGGCACCCCTTCAAATTAGTGGATTCGGCTATTTCAGCTACACCCGTTGCTGACAGGTGTATAAAATCGAGCACACAGCCATGCAATCTCCATAGACAAACATTGGCAGGAGAATGGCTGTACTGAAGAGCTTAGTGACTTTCAATGTGGCAAGGTCATAGGATGCCACCTTTCCAACAAGTCAGTTCGTCAAATTTCTGCCATGCTAGAGCTGCCCCGGTCAACAGTAAGTGCTGTTACTGTGAAGTGGAAACATCTAGGAGCAACAACCGCTAAGTTGCGAAGTGGTAGGCCACAAAAGCTCACAGAATGGGACCGCCAAGCGTGTAGCGTGTAAACATTCTCTGTTCTCAGTTGCAACACACACTACAGAGTTCCAAACTGCCTCTGGAAGCAACGTCAGCACAATAACTGTTGGTCAGGAGCTTCATGAAATGGGTTTCCATGGCAGAGCAACTGCACACAAGCCTAAGATCACCATGCGCTATAACAAGCGTCGGCTGGAGTGGTGTAAAGCTCGCCACCATTGAACTCTGGAGCAGTGGAAACGCGTTCTCTGGAGTGATGAATCACGCTTCACCATCTGGCAGTACAACGGACAAATCTGGGTTTGGCGGATGCCAGGAGAACGCTACCTGCCCCAGTGCATATTGCAAACTGTAAAGTTTGGTGGAGGAAAAATAATGGTTCGGGCTAGGCCCCTTAGTTCCAGTTAAGGGAAATATTAATGCTACAGCATACAGTGGCATTCTAGACAAATCTGTGCTTCCAACTTTGTGGCAACAGTTTGGGGAAGGCCCTTTCCTGTTTCAGCATGACAATTCCCCTGTGCACAAAGCGAGGTCCATACAGAAATGGTTTGTCGAGATCAGTGTGGAAGAACTTGACTGGCCTTCACAAAGCCCTGACCTCAACCCCATCGAATACATTTGGGATGAATTGGATTGCCGACTGCGAGCCACGTCTAATCGCCCAACATCAGTGCCTGACCTCACTAATGCTCTTGTGGCTGAATGGAAGCAAGTCCTCACCTCAATGTTCCAACATCTAGTGGAAAGCCTTCCCAGAAGAGTGGAGTCTGTTATAGCAGCAAAGGGGGGGGGGGGGGGGGGGGGACAACTCCATATGAATGCCCATGACTTTGGAATGAGGTGTCAACAAGCAGGTGTCCACATACTTTTGGTCACGTAGTGTATATAGAGAGCAATAATTATATGAAATATTGTCCTCTAGGACATTGGTTTTCAAACCTCTCAAGGACCACCAGACATTTCACAATTTAGTTGTAGTCCTGTGCTAGCTCTATTTAACCTAATCAAGGGCTTGGTATTCAGTTGAATCAGGTATACTAACCCTAACCAAGGGCTTGGTATTCAGTTCAATCAGGTATACTAACTCTAACCTAACCAAGGGCTTGGTATTCAGTTCAATCAGGTATACTAACTCTAACCTAACCAAGGGCTTGGTATTCAGTTCAATCAGGTATACTAACTCTAACCTAACCAAGGGCTTGGTATTCAGTTCAATCAGGTATACTAACTCTAACCTAACCAAGGGCTTGGTATTCAGTTGAATCAGGTATACTAACCCTAACCAAGGGCTTGGTATTCAGTTCAATCAGGTATACTAACTCTAACCTAACCAAGGGCTTGGTATTCAGTTCAATCAGGTATACTAACTCTAACCTAACCAAGGGCTTGGTATTCAGTTCAATCAGGTATACTAACTCTAGAATAGTTTAAATATATGGAATGGCTGGGGGTCCCAGAGGTTGATAACCCCTGCTCTAGGATATCAGCTGGTAACGTTTATTTAGAGAACAGTGCCTTCTAGTGGAGGTTGTTTGTAGTCAACAGTTCATTCAAAAGTGTACCCGGGGGGTTGTGTGTGTGTGTGTGTGTGTGGGGGGGGGGGGGGGGGGTGTGTATGGTGGCCCAGGACAGAGTTTGGGAAACACTGCATCAGGCTACTGTATAGTGTAAAGACAGCTGTACAGAAGCACCCTGCCACCTGACTTTATCAGTCACCCACAGCCCTGAGATAAGGTTCTTCAGAAGGATTCTTCATTGCCCTGCTACATGTGCTCGGTAACAAGTGGCCAACACTGTGGGCCCCTGATGTTTTTGTTACTGTGTTTACCCGATTACTGTTACACGTCAGTAGCCTAGTATCTTTAAGGTTACTGCAGTCATTTAGAAAACACTGTGACTTTTGGAGATTATTCAAATAAATAATACAATTTAAATTAAAACAATGTGTTTATTAGATTTTCCAAGTAAAAGTGTACAGAAACGGTCTGTAACAAGAATTTCCCCAAAAACCCACATTAAAATAACTTTTAAGAAAATAACTTAAGAAAAACTATGCCTCCTTGTGGAATGACATTTAATTTCTCTCATACTTATTTACAAATCACAAAGTTTAAACAATTGAATTAAAAGCCTGGCACCAACAAAATATAAATGATTCATGTGCGTATCATTATGGAGGTTAGAACTGGTTAACTGTTGGGTACTAAAACTAGTTCATTTATACAGTACCGCTATATATTAAAATATTAAGCATACTGTTACTGTATATTATAGCACAACATATTTAAATGTATACATTTGTCAATTAATGTAAGGCACTTTAATGAAGATATTTTCTTAATATAAGAAATTAGTATTTACACTTTAAAAATATATTGTATTATGGGAATAGCGCAGATAATTCTCAACTAGAACAATTCTCAAGTCAAGACGCTCCCTACTTTCATTGTGCAAGGATTCAAATTATCTTCCTGGGGAAAACATTTGGGGTGTCCTAGGACAAGAGGATAGCTGTCAAGATAATGTTTCATTATATTCCTTGTGTAGATACTAGAGACCCCTGAAGAACTGCAGAGAGAGTTCATAGCCCAGAAACATGGTGGCACTCATGGGGAAGCCTCGGATAGCATTCACTGAGGCTCCGCGGAAAAAGACCTGAAGAGAGTGATAGAAAATAATTACATAATGTATAATAAAAAAAAGGATATTAAGTTTTAATTCCATGTTCATTACAGCCAACCAAACAAATATATAGCTGAAACCACATGGTTAACACCTATTCAAGCTTATTCAGGCCAAGTGCCTCTCTGGTTAAATGATTGTCAGGTATTGATCAAATGTCTGATCAGTCTCTGTCTGCCAAAACACATTTGAACAAGATCTGTCTGGTCACTTGGGGGGGGGGGGGGGGGGTGACATAACACTATTGGCTTTTTACTATTTTGTTACATCACAAATTGACCAAAACCTGTTTGAACTCCCTCTTAACCTAGGAACGACCTTGGTAGTTAGTTAATAACTTTTCTTTGGAACAGATCTCGTTTTGCCCTTGTGACTTTTACAGGACATGTTGAGTTGGGTTCACCCGAGTATAAACTTTAAAAGTTGAAGGGACTAAAACTTGCAGCTACTAGTAGTGTCAGCAATTATCTATGTAGCCAGCTACACCAAAACCACAGCCTACTCTATTACTTTACAAATGAAATGTAGTGATGAATCGATGTTCAATTACTACACGGTGGGCTGGTTTCCCGTACAAAGATTAGACCTACACATGGACAAAGAAGCATGTTCAATGATCTTCACTGAAAGTGCTGCTTAGTCCAGGTCTACAGACTTAATGGGAGTCTGGGAAACAGGCCCAGTGTGTACTGTGTGTCTGTTTGCTTACATGTATCCCCTCGGTCTTGTAGCTCTGGACGATGCAGTGTACAATCCCTCTGTATTTCCTTGTGTGGAGAGCGTCAGCCTGTAGTCTGCTCTTCACCACGTCAGCTGGAGTAGCCGTGACCCACGAGATAGAACCTGTAGACAGAAACATGTCAGAGGTCAGGAGATGTACTTTAGCATGTAGCAACAGAGTTGATCTATAATGTTTTAGAAAGTCCTTGTAACAGGCTTTGGCTACAGTGATGTACATTAGCATGTAGCAACAGAGATGATCTATAATGTTTTAGAAAGTCCTTGTAACAGGCTTTGGCTACAATCAGGGCATGTTCCAGTCGGCAAAGCTTTATATGTAATGCAAATAATAATAATACATAATTTGGTGGTAGAGAAGACTATAGCACTCATCCCTACAGTTCAGTTAAGAGTGTAGCTACCATAGAGGTACAACCAGTTTTGGGTACTGACAGATTACATGTAACAGGGATTACGTAATCAGATTACACCAACCCAGATTACTTAAAAAAATAAATGGATTACAGTTACATTCTTAAACAGCCAATTACATTTTGTAAAATGTCAAGATGTCTTCAAACACATTGAACTGGCAGGTTTTTGAAAACTGTGCTGATACACTACTAGGAAGTCACCTTTCAGTGGGAATGGAAGATTTTTCCTTCTGTTTTAATCTATTCAAAATCCCAAATGTCCTCTCCTTGTTGCTTTCCACACAAACATTTTTTATTTAACTAAAAACATCAGACCCTCACTTATTGAGAACTACAGTTGTAAAGGGAGGGTAAACTAGCAGAATTCTGTTAGAATACATAAAATCCTTGAAATATATCACAAGACATCTAGTTGGCCCTTTGAGTGCTTATCACAGATGTCTGTAATTATGTCTTGTCCTCTGTGTGGCCGTATCACAATATAATTAAATAAGATGATTTAAAATAGAAAACAGAATGACGAAGCTGTAAAACATCTAAATATAAACCATCTACTTAGTGAAGGCTCCCGAGTGGCGCAGCGATCTAAGGCACTGCATCTCAGTGCTAGAGATGTCACTATAGACACCTTGGTTCAAACCGGCCGTGACTGGGATCCCCGTAGGGCGGTACACAATTGGCCCAGCGTCGTCTGGGTGTGGTCGGTGTAGGCCGTCATTGTAAATAATATATATATTTTTTTATAAATACAATTTTTGTTTAATATGAGAGTTTCAGCATGAAATATCATTGACATATTTTTCACACTCTTGTATTTATTTTACAATGTCACTATGTGTTTGTTGTCGATGTTTTGGGGTCAAACTGGTGGCAGTTATGAAACGAGTCAACAGTAGGAAGAGTTGCAGAGTTCATTGAAATAAATGCCATCGTTGATTAGATGCTTTTTTCATTAATTAGGCTTGAACCATATGGTCTAATTAAATCAACAACACCTTTCTCGAACATTCAAATGGAAGGAAGTAGTCATAATTAATCGTTGTCACCTCTTTTGCCCAATCTTGTTGGAAATTTCTTTAGACCACCAAGTGCTAACAGTCAGTATCTGGATAACATGTGTGAAATGCTTGATAATGTATGTGATATCAACGGTGAGGTATATTTTCTGGGTGATTTAAATACTGGACTGACTTATCAAGCTGCCCACTCAAGAAAAAGCTTCAACCTACCAGGGTAGTTACAAACAGCATAGGAATAAAATCATCAACATGTATTGATCACATCTTTACTAATGCTGCAGACATGTGCTTGAAAGCAGTATCCAAATACATCAGATGAAGTGATCACAATATGGTAGCCATTTCTAGGAAAACCAAAGTTCCAAAGGCTGGGCCTAATATAGTGTATAAGAGGTCATAGAATAAGTTTCGTAATAATTCCTATGTTGTTGATGTAAAGAATAGTTGTTGTTCCGTGGTGTGAAACACTACTACACTATGAAACAAAGATAACTGACATAAAGAATGATAGTAAAAATCTTTGGAGCACCTTCAATTACATTTTTGGAAAAAAAGGCAAACTCATCTCCATCATTCATTGAATCAGATGGCTCATTTATCACAAAATCCACTGATAGCGCCAACTGCTTCAATGATTTTTGTCATTGGCAAGATTAGAAAACTTAGGCATGACATGCCAGCAACAAACGCTGACACTACACATCCAAGTATACCTGACCAAATTATGAAAAGACAAGCATTGTACTTTTGAATTCCGTATTAAAATTCTATCAACACGCAAAATGTCCTACATTTTCCTTTCTATCTGTGGTTGTTCGTCTTATCTCGCTCGATGGAAGTTCATAGTTCACCCATTACCCAACTTTAAAAAAAAACCGCTACATCACTGATAATACAGAGGTCTGTTTGTGCGAAGCTTGATTAGTAATGCCTAGGAATACAAAAATGTGAATGCTATGTATTTTGACAAGAGAGATACAGTATTGATGTAAAGAGTTGATCATTTTATGCAATTCATCATTAAAACTGACTGAACAGTTGCTGATGCTACGTGACAGTGTGAATCATTTATCATATTACAGAGGTATAACATTAAAACTGTATAGCTAATAGGCTAGGTGTTCATCCCGGAAACCCTAGACCAGGTCTGCCCAACCCTCTTCCTGGAGATCTACTGTCCTGTAGGTTTTCAGTCCAACCCTCTTCCTGGAGATCTACCATCCTGTAGGTTTTCAATCCAACCCTCTTCCTGGAGATCTACTGTCCTGTAGGTTTTCAATCCAACCCTCTTCCTGGAGATCTACCATCCTGTAGGTTTTCAATCCAACCCTCTTCCTGGAGATCTACTGTCCTGTAGGTTTTCAATCCAACCCTCTTCCTGGAGATCTACTGTCCTGTAGGTTATCAGTCCAACCCTCTTCCTGGAGATCTACCGTCCTGTAGGTTTTCAATCTAACCCTCTTCCTGGAGATCTACTGTCCTGTAGGTTTTCAATCCAACCCTCTTCCTGGAGATCTACTGTCCTGTAGGTTATCAGTCCAACCCTCTTCCTGGAGATCTACCGTCCTGTAGGTTTTCAGTCTAACCCTCTTCCTGGAGATCTACTGTCCTGTAGGTTATCAGTCCAACCCTCTTCCTGGAGATCTACCGTCCTGTAGGTTTTCAGTCCAAACCTCTTCCTGGAGATCTACTGTCCTGTAGGTTTTCAATCTAACCCTCTTCCTGGAGATCTACCGTCCTGTAGGTTTTCAGTCTAACCCTCTTCCTGGAGATCTACCGTCCTGTAGGTTTTCAGTCTAACCCTCTTCCTGGAGATCTACCGTCCTGTAGGTTTTCAGTCTAACCCTCTTCCTGGAGATCTACCGTCCTGTAGGTTTTCAATCCAACCCTCTTCCTGGAGATCTACTGTCCTGTAGGTTTTCAGTCTAACCCTCTTCCTGGAGATCTACTGTCCTGTAGGTTATCAGTCCAACCCTCTTCCTGGAGATCTACCGTCCTGTAGGTTTTCAGTCTAACCCTCTTTCTGGAGATCTACTGTCCTGTAGGTTATCAGTCCAACCCTCTTCCTGGAGATCTACCGTCCTGTAGGTTTTCAGTCTAACCCTCTTCCTGGAGATCTACCGTCCTGTAGGTTTTCAGTCTAACCCTCTTCCTGGAGATCTACCGTCCTGTAGGTTTTCAGTCTAACCCTCTTCCTGGAGATCTACCGTCCTGTAGGTTTTCAGTCTAACCCTCTTCCTGGAGATCTACCGTCCTGTAGGTTTTCAATCCAACCCTCTTCCTGGAGATCTACTGTCCTGTAGGTTTTCAGTCTAACCCTCTTCCTGGAGATCTACTGTCCTGTAGGTTTTCAATCCAACCCTCTTCCTGGAGATCTACCGTACTGTAGGTTTTCAGTCTAACCCTCTTCCTGGAGATCTACCGTCCTGTGGGTTTTCATTCCAAACGTAATTTAACACACCTGATTCTACTAATTAGCTGCGCAACAAAACCTTAACTAGCTGAATCAGATGTGCTAAATTAGGGTTGGATTGAAAACCTACAGGACAGTAGATCTCCAGGAAGAGGGTTGGGCAGCCCTGCCCTAGACCCACTCCAATTCGCATATCGCCCCAATAGATCCACAGATGACGCAATCTCAAATCGCACTCCACACTGCCTTTTCCCACCTGGACAAAAGGAACACCTATGTGAGAATGCTATTCATTGACTACAGCTCAGCGTTCAACACCATAGTGCCCACAAAGCTCATCACTAAGCTAAGGACCCTGGAACTAAACACCTCCCTCTGAAACTGGATCCTGGACTTCCTGAAAGGCCGCCCCCAGGTGGTAAGGGTAGGCAACAACACCTCTGCCACACTGATCCTCAACACGGGGGCCCCTCAGAGGTGCGTGCTTAGTCCCATCCTGTACTCCCTGTTCACCCATGACTGCATGGCCATGCATGACTCCAACACCATTAAGTTTGCTGAAGACACAACAGTGGTAGGCCTGATCCCCGACAACGATGAGACAGTGAGGTCCGGGAAGGCGGTAGACTAAAACTCAAACCCTGGTTACGTCCCTGCTAACAATGTCAGGATTGTGGGTTTGATTTATTATTGGGCCTAATAACCCTCCACCAGTACATTCTCTGGCCTAGTGGAAACCAAAACGAGGCCACGGTTTCACCAGAACGCTACTTTATCTGACCTAAAGGCTACTTTATCTGACCTAAAGGCTACTTTATCTGACCTAAAGGCTACTTTATCTGACCTAAAGGCTACTACAAATTTGCTTCCACCAAGCACAACAGTAACATTACCATCCATCCGTAAACACCTTCCAGTTACCTGCCAGTCCTCCAGACACCCATACAGAACAGGGATGAGGTGATGACCTCCCTTCAGGGGATAGCCAGCGACGGAACAACGCGTAGGGGATGAAGTACAGCGTGTACCCAGGGACGTCTCTCAGGACCATGGCCCCGGCCCCTCTGTAGAGTCCCTGGATCCCCTCAGTCTGCAGTATGGAACTGATGCAGTGGATGGGCCCTCTGTAGGTCGGCTGGCCCTGGAGAGACACGGAGCGCACAGCGATATTACCGTTCCCGTTTCTGGTCGTCCCGGCAATGTTCAGGTTCTCTAAAATACACAAGGAAACAAACAATAAAGATCAGACTGTATTTTACTTTATTGACCGTTCATGCAGAAAGAAGATTGGATTAAGGGTCAACCTTATGCGGAAGGAGGCTTTAACTATATACCAGAACAACAGGTGATGGTCAACATTTAACCCATGTATTATGCCCTATACTGTAGGCACCATAAAGATCCATGGGGCAACACACAAGGACGTGTGGTACATCGCCATATAAAAAAGGTGCAGCAGTTTCCGTCTTCAAAACGGTGACTGGTGACTCATCACCGACAGGTGATTATAACGCCATTAATTTATCAACCTTTAAGTGAGCTGGTTACAATCCACGGGATTTATCATCTCAAGCTAGCTCGTCTGAGTTGCTGTTGTGAAATATGAATGGCTGTTGGAAAACTAATGGGGCGCTGAATCTGAATAGGCAAATGAATCGTTGTCCCTGGTTCGTTGAATTGCGGCTCTGTTATAATCTAGACCTCCGAGTAAAGTCCCACTAAAATGAGCTGTCTAAACCCATGGGAACTATAGGCACTGTACCTGCTAGAATGGTCTGAAGGATAGTTGTACTAAAGGAAATACCTTTTAGAATGGTCTGAAGGGTAGTTAAAGTAAAGGAAATACCTTTTAGAATGGTCTGAAGGATAGTTGTACTAAAGGAAATACCTTTTAGAATGGTCTGAAGGATAGTTGTACTAAAGGAAATACCTTTTAGATTGGTCTGAAGGATAGTTAAAGTAAAGGAAATACCTGCTAGAATGCTATATAATGTTGTATTGGGCTTTGACTTTACCTGCTAGACAGGGCAGAGTCTGCATCTGCAGTCTTATCTTAACTAAGTCGACCGGAGCTCCGAGTCCCACTGACATCAGCCCTGTCAACATGCTGGCCAGGGTCATGTCCAGCATACCACACGACTGTTTCTCGTCACCATGGCGGAACTTGCTTATAACCCTTTGTGTGTTGTTGAAGAATCCAAACACCACTGAGTTATACACAGTGATGCTGGCCAGCGGGAAGGAGAGACCCTTGAAGAAGCCAGCAACCTAGGTGGAAGAAAAATGAGAGGTTTTATGGAACAATTTGTTTTGCAGGCCTGGGTCCCAGTATACCACGTGGCTTTTGGCAGCTTTAAGCATTCTCTTTCTCCCAGAGCGCCCTCCACTTCTTTCCAGGTTTTTCTCCCTCCCAGCCAGAGAGGACACAGAGGGAGTATTCACAGCAAGGCACAATCATTTTTTATAAAACAAAAGCACAGTTGCTTCAAAAGTCAAAATTTTCATTCCAGAACCGTCACAGCTAGGCCTACAGTTTAATCTACAGATGAGAGTGAGTTGAATATAGGATATTATTAATTAACTTTTACAGTAGTTGTCGAGGCTGACACTTATGTCCAAGGCCTCTACAGTTCTAAAGGAAACGCTTCTAATACAATGACGACAAATGGTTTATTATGCCAAATATTATCCCATGGATTACTCTGGGTTCCAGTACCATTGGGACCTCACAACATGTCCATGTACGCATGACTGTAAATTGCTTTGAATAAAAGTGTCTGCTAAATGGCCTATATTACATTTAGACTACAAGAGCAGTGACATATCAAATAATATTAGTCACATGTGCCGAATACAACAGGTGTAGACCTTACAGTGAAAGGCTTACTTACAAGCCTCTAACCAACAATGTAGTTTAAAAACAAATACGAATAAGAAATAAAAGTAACAACTAGTTAATCACTAACAGTTTCCTTTCTGTAGATTTGGAGGACACAGTGAAGGGTGTTCTTGTATCCTTTCCCAGCTTGTAAACGAGTCTGTTGGGTAGAATCACAGAATGGGAAATGATAAGAACCCCAACATTACTACTACATAAAAGAACGGCCTACACAATCTACAACATGTAGGCTAGGTGATGTGTGCTAACTGGTTTAAATGTTACTGCAGGCCTATAGCCCTCTAAATGGTAACTGTGTATGTACAGATACAGTAATATTGCACGTTTGGTAAAAACCCAAGGTTTGACATTAAGGGTTGATCTATTGCCTAGAGCAAGTGAACTGAACAGTTGGGCAAGTTGAGCTCGGAGGTTACCCCCATTGGGCTTTCTCTTCTTCTTTTACTGACAGCAACGAAACTGCAAGCATTGATCTGCCTGGTTCCCCTCCATTGTTTAAATGAAAGAGACAATTTATGGATATTTTTGTGTGCCTTTCAGACCTTAATGTCAATCCCTGATTTAAACTCACAGGAGGTTGGTGGCACCTTAATTGGGGAAGATGGGCTCGTGGTAATGACTGGAGTGGAATGGTATCAAACACATGGTTTCCATGTGTTTGATGCCATTCCATGTGTGCTGTTCCAGCCATTATTATAGGCCTTCCTCACCTCAGCAGCCTCCACTGTTTAAACCTCATCGGACAGTTTCCTGTACACAGATTAAGCCTAAACCTGGACTTAAACTCAAGATAAACAGAGAATGTCCTTTCAGTTCAGGACTAGGCTTGATCAGTGTCTGGGAAACCAGTCCTTTATGTGTTGAACTGTGTCCTCATGTACCTTGACTGTGTCCAGCGGATGACCCACAATAACACTGGAAGCTCCTATTGGAAAAACAGATGGAAACCACATTTAGAGGAGTGAGAAGGGATAGATAGGGGTGAAAGAGAGAGGGGGGGAGAAATTGAAAGAGAGAGGGGGGAGAGAGAGAGTGAGGGTGAAAGAGAGAGAGAGAGTGAAAGAGAGAAACACACAGAGAGAACCAAAGAAAATGAACAACATTGACAAATGGTTTGATGGAGAATGCAAAAACCTAAGAAAGAAATTGAGAAACATATCCAACCCAGAAAACGCCTTCACTATGGTGAATCACTAAAACAATACAGAAATATATTATGGAAAAAGATGGAACAGCACGTCAGAAATCAGCTCAATGTAATTGAAGAATCCATAGACTCTAACCATTTCTGGGAAAATTGGAAAACACTAAACAAACAACAACACGAAGAGTTATCTATCCAAAATGGATATGTATGGATAAACCACTTCTCAAATCTTTTTGTCTCTTTAACAAAGAACAAACAGCAAAAACATTTACATGATCAAATACACATCTTAGAATCAACTATTAAAGACTTCCAGAACCCACTGGATTCTCTAATTACATTGAATGAACTACAGGACAAAATACAAACCCTCCAACCCAAAAAGGCCTGTGGTCTTGATGGTATCCTCAATGAAATGATAAAATATATAGACCACAAATTCCAATTGCCTATACTTAAACTCTTTAGCATCATCCTTAGCTCTGGCATCTTCTCCAATATTTGGAACCAAGGACTGATCACCCCAATCCACAAAAGTGGAGACAAATTTTACCCCAATATCTAATGTGGGATATGCGTCAACAGCAACCTTGGGAAAATCCTCTGCATTATCATTAACAGCAGACTTGTACATTTCCTCAGTGAAAACAATGTACTAAGCAAATGTCAAATAGGCTTTTTACCAAATTACCGTACGACAGACCACGTATTCACCCTGCACACCCTAATTAACAAACAAACCAAAACAAAGGCAAAGTCTTGTCGCTCTTTGTTGATTTCAAAAAAGCTTAACTCAATTTGGCATGAGGGTCTGCTATACAAATTGATGAAAAGTGGTGTTGGGGGAAAAACATACATTATAAAAATCCATGTACACAAACAACAAGTGTGTGGTTAAAATTGGTAAAAACACCAAATAATGTATGCAGAGCAGAATTAGGCCGATAATGATCAAAACCCAGAAAAAAACTGTTAAATTCTACAACCACCTAAAAGGAAGCATTTCCCAAACGTTCCATAACAAAGCCATCACCTACAGAAAGATTAACCTGGAAAAGTCCCCTAAGCAAGCTGGTCCTGGAGCTCTGTTCACAAACACAAACACCCCAGGACAGCAACACAATTAGACCCGACACATTTGAAAGAATTAACAAAAAAATTGAGCAAACTAGAATGCTATTTGGCCCTAAATAGAGTACACATTGGCAGAATACTTGACCACTGTAACTGACCCAAACTTAAGGAAAGCTTTGACTATGTACAGACTCAGTGAGCATAGCCTTGCTATTGAGAAAGGCCACCAAAGGCAGACCTGGCTCTCAAGAGAAGACAGGATATGTGCACACTGCCCACAAAATTAGGTGGAAACTAAGCTGCACTTCCTAACATCCTGCCAAATGTATGACCATATTAGAGACACATATTTCCCTCAGATTACACAGTTCCACAAAGAATTTGAAAACAAACCCAATTTTGATAAACTCCCATATTTATTGGGTGAAATATCACAGTGTTCCATCACAGCAGCAAGATGTGTGACCTATTGCCACAAGAAAAGTGCAACCAGTGAAGAACAAACACCATTGTAGATACCATATTTTTGTTAATTTATTTTCCCTTTTTTACTTTAACAATTTGCATAATATGACATTTGAAATGTCTTTATTCTTTTGGAACTTTTGTGAGTATAATGTTCACTGTTAATTTGTATTGTTTATTATCTACTTCACTTGCTTTGGCAATGTTAACATATGTTTCCCATGCCAATAAAGCCCTTACATTGAAATTGAAAGAAAGCATGCAGGGCATTCTACGCAATTAAAAAGCAAATTAAAATCAAAATATTTATTCAAATTGCCTAAATCTAATTTAAATGTGTCATTGAACCAATTGCACTTCATGGCAGTGAGGTGTGGGTTCCACTTGCAAAACAAGATTTCACCTAATGGGACAAACACCCCATTGAAACCCTGCATGCAGAGTTCTATAAGAGTCTCCGACATGCCCAGAGGACAACTACAAACAATACATGCAGGGCAGATTTAGGCCAATATCCACTAATGGTTGTTGCTCATCCATATATTTATATATTTTATTCCATTCCTTTACTTTACTTAGATTTGTGTGTATTAGGTATTTGTTGTGGAATTGTTAAGATTACATATACAGATATTACTGCACTGTCAGAACTAGAAGCACAAGCATTTCGCTACACTCGCAATAACATCTGCTAACCATGTGTATTTGACCAATTTGATAATAAGAAAAACTCAAAATAGAGTAATTAAGTTTTGGAAACATCTCAAATACAGTGACCCCCTCTCATATCATTACCAAGCCCTGCAATGCCAAGAGCTGAGCAAAGAAAAGAGTCCCCTCATCCAGCTGGTCCTGGGGCTGAGTTCACAAATCTGTTCTACTAACACACTGAAGCATCAGGACCAGAACATCCAATCAATCAGGATAAAATACAACAATCAAAACACAACTATATTACCTATTGGGAAACATAAGCACAAAGCAAAATGCAGTGCTATCTGGCCCTAAATCGACAGTACACCGTGGCAAACTATATGACCAAGGTTACTGATCAAAACCTTAGAAAAACCTTGACAAAGTACAGGCTCAGCGAGCACAGCCATGCACCACAGCTGATCCTGTGACAGAACTGCATTTCCTGACAAAATGTCAAAAATATAAAACAATGAGTGTCATTTCCCCAAATGTAAAACCCTTATTCACGGTTTCAAAGACCTCTCTGATGACAATAGGCTACCCGTCCTGTTGGCAGAGGACGCAGAGAGCTGTCGGTTGGCAGCGCACTACATTGCTGCCTGCCATAAAATGAGGGACAGTGTCTGACAGACCAACCAACCTGCACATGCCCTTTATGCCATTGTTATTGTCCATTGTATGGTTATTTTGACCCTTGAATATTGTCGTTACTGATTGTCCCGTTGACAGTATTGATTATTATTATGTTAATATCGTAAATGTATCACTTAATCGCCAAAGTACGCTGTGGCAAGATGTCCATTGTTACGTCATGTTAATAAGGCAAATGGAAAGCGAGTGAGAAAGAGGGTGAGAGATAATAACGACATAATGTTGTTTCGGTGGCACACTGCCTAGAACATCCAGCCCTCGGACAATACAACTATAGTACCACAGATTTCAGGGAAATACAGAGAGAACTGGGAGAATCATGTCCCGCCAGACAGTCTCAACAGCATTTTAAAACACAACCACAGCTCTACCTCTGCTTCGGGATCATTCTGACATAACATTTGAAACAAAAACAACAACAAACGAAGGCCGATAATGTTCATAACTACAGTAGTCTGCCTATAGGCGAATAGCAGGCGATGAAGAATGAGAACAAGTTACAGCATTCCACAGATATCATTATGTAATGCGCAACTACTGTGCCCCTACTGGCCGTTTCAGGTAGCGCACCTTGCAGAAGTAGAATATAGAAAAGGAAAACTTTCTCTCAAACTAAATAGTCAAACGTGTTGGAACTGTTTATTTAATTATTAATCAAATGTCAAGCGCTATGTGGGCAATTAGATTTGGAAACTCTGTGTATGCTTCCCATTGTTTAAAAGCTTTGTTACAATTATTTTTTATTTATAATAGAACATAGATTAAACATAGGCCTAAATAACAAAAATAGCAAATGTATGAAAATAAAAAACAAAAGTTTGTTTATCATCATGTGTGTTAAACAAACAACAAAATCGACATACAATTGTCCAACACGTGCTCTATCCCAAACTCATCTCTAATTCTACAGCTAATTGACTAGTTAAAAAATAACGGACACTCACCTCCAATCCACCCTGCAAGGAAGTCATCTAAATGAACACAATTCATTTTTGGATGCTCTTAATACCTTTTCTTTTATCACTAGTCAGTCACTTGTGAGCAGAAATCTTAATTGTCTGGAATTGAAAGTCGATACAGACACGCGGGGTAGGCTATTTGAGAAACAAAGTAAAACAAATGTACTTTCCTAGCATCTATGTAAACCTCTAGATAGGTGTAGGAGGGTCAGTAAACATAAAAACGTTGGGAGTGATTGGGCGTCTCTAAACCAATCAGCATCTAGGATTTCTGTGCAGCGTTTGCGGTCTCAAAACGTCAGGACAAATGGAATCGCCTAAAACGGGACACCGGGCTATGCAAAACAAACTGGCCAGTTACTTGCCCTGGTGACCTTCAAGCCGTCCTAAATTGTTTCTGCAGTTGGGAATAAAATAACGTCATAAATACTGTAAGCCAAGAGGAATGTGGATGTAAACAAAATATAAGCTTCATTGGTCACTTACATAATTAGCCACATGGGAGGAGATTGATGCATAAAGCCAGCATTTTAGTATAAGTGCATAACAGAATCGTGGTCTAGGCTATATCATATCACAAAACATTTATCAACTTATTCGGGCAACACAAATAAACTCCATAAAAATTGTGCAAGATAGCTTTTTTCTTCTTTATAATTGTTAATAAGTTATTTTCCTAGTTAATAGGCTATATAGCAAACTAACCATATATATTGTGAAAGAGGAGATAACAGAACAGGGTTGAAGACACACCCAGACATATTGCCTAGAAAAACACACATATAGCGCTCAAAGATAAGAAACCATTGCACTGCAGGATGGAAAATTACAAGCAAAATATGGTGCCAGAAGTGGGACAGAGATATTTTCTCTTTGCTTACACCGCTGGACCTCAAGACTCATTCAGAAAACCCCAATTACTATTAAGGATCCGCCCCTTTTTTCAATTTTCGCCTAACATAACATACCCAAATCTAACTGCCTGTAGCTCAGGACCTGAAGCAAGGATATGCATATTCTTGATACCATTTAAAAGGAAACACTTTGAAGTTTGTGGAAATGTGAAATGAATGCAGGAGAATATGACACATTAGATCTGGTAAAAGATAATACAAAGAAAGAAACGATGTGTTTTTTTTGTATTTTTTATGTACCATCATCTTTGAAACGCAAGAGAAAGGCCATAATGTATTATTCCAGCCCAGGCACGATTTAGATTTTGGCCACCAAATGGCAGCAGTGTATGTGCAAAGGTTTAGACTGATCCAATGAACCATTGCATTTCTGTTCAAAATTTTGTATCAAGACTGCCCAAATGTGCCTAATTGGTTTATTACTATCTTTAAGTTCATAACTGTTCACTCTCCTCAAACAATAGCATGGTATTATTTCACTTTAATAGCTACTGTAAATTGGACAGTGCAGTTAGATTATAAAGAATTTAAGCTTTCTGCCAATATCAGATATGTCTATGTCCTGGGAAATGTTCTTGTTACTTACAACCTCATGCTAATCGCATTAGCCTACGTTAGCTCAACCGTCCTGCGGGGCACCCATCGATCCAGTAGAGGATAAAAACCTACACTTTTATTAGCATGTGCATTTAGTGAAAGTATTCATACCCCTTGACTTGTTCCTAAAAATGTGTGTTACAACCTGAATTAAACATGTATTACATTTATATTATTTTCACCCATCTACACTCAATACCCCATAATGACAAAGTGAGAACATCTTTTAGACATATTTGCAAATTTTTGAAAATAAAATACAAAAATATCAAATTTACATAAATATTTACGCCCCTAAATCAAGTCTTTGCACACCTGGGTTGTACAATACTTGCACATTATTCTTTAAAAAAGTCTTTAAGCTCTATCAAGTTGGTTGTTGATCATTGCTAGACAGCCATTTTCAAGTCTTGCAATAGATTTCTAAGCAGATTTAAGACAGAACTGTAACCTGGCAACTCAGGAACATTCAATGTCATCTTGGTAAGCAACTTCAGTGTATACATTCACCAGTCAGTTTATTAGTTACACCCATCTAGTACCAGGTCGGACCCCCCTTTGCCTCCAGAACAGCCTGAATTATTTGGGGCATTCTACAAGGTGTCAGAAACGTTCCACAAGGATGTTGTTCCATGCTGACGCGATGGCATCACGTAGCTTCTGCAGATGTCGGTACATTCATGCTGTGAACAGCCTGTTTCATCAAAGATGAGAACTGCACAAGCCTGCACAGATGGGACTGCACAGATGGGACTGCACAGGCCGTTAAAGTCAACTGAACTCGCTGTCATGTTCCAGGCAATGTTTTCCCACTCCTCAATTGTCCAGTGATGGTGATCAAGTGCCCACTGGAGCTGCTTCTTCTTGGGGCAGCAGGTAGCCTGGTGGTTAGAGCGTTGGGCCAGTAACCGAAAGGGTGCTGGAGAAAATCCCGAGCTGACAAGGTAAAAATCTGTCATTCTGACCTGAGCAAGGCAGTTAACCCATTGTTCCCCAGGTGCCGAAGATGTGCATGTCGATTATGGAAGCCCCCCAAACCTCTCTGATTTGAATGCATTCAGTTGTACAACTGACGAGGTGTTCCCCCTTTCTTGTTTTTAGCTGATAGCAGTGAAATCAGGTTTTGTCGTTTGCTGCAATAGGCTCTATGCATTATACCGCCTCCAACATTCTAATTTACATGGAATGTGCATAAGGGCTATAGCCCAACCGTGACAAGTATCGACGAGTTGTGCTTTCCGAGATGCCATTCTGCATCCACTATTGTTATTTGTCTGTTTTTGGCCCGCCTGTTAGCTTGCAGGTTTCTTGCCAATTATCATTCGAAATCTCTCATCAACAAGCTATTTTTGCCCACAGGACTGCTTCTGACTGAATGTTTTTTGTTTGTCGCACCATTCTCGGTAAACCCTAGACACTGTCGTGCTTGAAAAGCCCAGGAGGACAGCCTTTTCTGAGATAGTGGATCTGGCGTGCCTGGCACCGATGTTCATGCCCCGCTCTAAGTCGCTTAGGTCACTAGTTTTGCCCATTCTAATGTTCAATTGAACAGTAACTGAATGTCTCGATAAAGCAGCCTGTCCACCTGCTTTATATAACAAGCCACTGCCACATGACTCACTGTCTGTAGGAGAGATACATTTTTGTGAACAGGGTGGTGTACCTAATAAACTTGCTGGTGAGTGTATTTGGCCGTGTGTTTTAGGCTATTGATCTCCCAGTGTCTGGTGGAAAGCAGACTGAACCAGATTTTAATCTAGGATTTTGCCTGTGCTCAGCTCTATTAAGTTTATTTTTTATCCTAAAAGAAAACTCCCTAGTCCTTGTCGATTACAAGCATACCCATAACATGATGAAGCCACCACTATGCTTGAAAATAAGAAGAGTGGTACTCTGTGATGTGTTGTTGGATTTGCCCCAAACATAAAACTTTGTATTCAGGACAAATGTGAATTGCATTGGCCCATTTTTTTGCCGTATTATATTAGTGCCTTATTGCAAACATGATGCATGTTTTTTAATATTTTTTATTTTGTACAGGCTTCCTTTTTTCACTCTGTCATTTAGGGTAGTATTGTGGAGTAACTACAATGTTGTTGACCCATCCTCAAGTTTCTCCTATCACAGCTATTACACAATGTAACTGTTTTAAAATCACCATTGGCCTCATGGTGAAATTCCTGAGCGGTTTCCTTCCTCTCCGGCAACTAAGTTAGGAAGGATGCCTGTATCTTTGTAGTGACTGGGTGTAATACACCATCCATATTTTAATTAATTATTTCACCATGCTCAAAGGGATATTCAACGTCTGCTTTTTTTTTTACCCATCCACCAATAAGTGCCCTTCTTTGCGAGGCATTGGAAAACCTCTCTGGTCTTTGTGGTTGAATCTGTGTTTGAAATTCACTGCTCGACTGAGGGACCTTACAGATAATTGTATGTGTGGGGTACAGAGATGATGTAGTCATTGAAAAATCATGTTAATCACTATTATTCCACACAGAGTGAGTCCCTGCAACTTATTATGCAACTTGTTAACCACCTGTTTACTCCTGAACTTATTTAGGCTTATCATAGCAAATGGGTTGAATACTTATTGACTCAAGACATTTCAGATTTTCCTTCTTTATTAATTTGTAAACATTTCTAAAAACATAATTCCACTTTGACATTATGGGCTGTTGTGTGTAGGCCAGTGACACAACATCTAAATGTAATCTATTTTAAATTCAGGCTGTAACACAACAACATGTAGAAAAAGTCAAGGGGTGTGAATACTCTCTGAAAGCACTGTACCTGTCAACAGGTTTAGCCGCAGGTATTCATTTTCTTTTTAACTCTCGAGAATGTAGTGTAATGTTAATATTAATCTAATGTTAATTTGACCCTGTATATAGCTTCCTGTCTTCTTTGTTATTATTATTAATATATACACTACAGTTCAAAAGTTTGTGGTCACTTAGAAATGTCCTTGTTTTCCATGAAAACATACATGAAATGAGTTGCAAAATGAATAGGAAATATAGTCAAGACGTTGACAAGGTTATTAATAAGTGATCAATGCCATTTGAGGGAGCAGGCAGCCTAACAGTTAAGATCATTGGACCAGAAACCAAAAGGTCGCTGGTTTGAATCACGAGCCGAATAGGTAAAACAAATATGTTGATGTTGAGCAAGGCACTTAACCCAAGTTGCTCTGGGTAAGAGTGTCAGCTAAATGACTAAAATGTAAAAAAATGACATTCTGTGAAAGTTATTACAGCAACAGTTACTATAGCAACAATTATAGCAACAGACCTGAGACCCTGAACTCAACATGAATGCTTTCTATGATTACATTAGAGGACATTTGTTGTTACAGTAACTTCAAAATGTGTCCATGGATGTGTCACTCATTTTAACGTGATATGAAAACTGTTACATTAGTCTGCAAGATAACCTTAACTTTAGGCTATATACTGTCTTAGAAAAGTAATATTGAATTGTTCTTGGTTAATTTGCTTACAGATCTACTGCTTGGGAAGTTCCATCTGAGACACTGGCTTAATCCTGTTCTTTAACTTTTCTGTTTGAATGAGGAGACGTGAATCCAACATATCATTTGTTAACAAACTAGAATTAAAGCCAGACGCAGTACGTTATATAACCTATAGAGGGTTGATAGGCCATTTACCCTATTGCAAAACTGATATTGAATTGTGTTTGGTTGTCAAAGCAACCAAATTTCAACGTTTGAAGGAAATCTTCTGCTTGTATAAATCCATCTGTACCACCGACTGAGTCTGGCTTTAATTCCAGTTGGTCTACAAATGATTAATTAATATGTTGAATTCACGTGTCCATGTCAACCAGAAATGTAAGTTAAAGAATAGGACTAAATCAAATCAAACATAAAATGCACTTTTAAATACATTTTGGCTTCATTTGATCATATTCTTTAACTTTTATTTTTGGTTGAGATAACGACACGATTCCAACATTAACATATTAAATAAAACTTGTAGATTCCATTTGAAATGAACCAAAACTTGATACAATAGGTATACTATATATATATGTACTATATATTATAATACTATATGTATTGTCTGTTTTTTTTTATTGAATCCTGGGTTGAACTGAAACATTAGCTCTTGATGACTTCCCTAATGCTGTATAAATACCTAAATATTATCCTTGAGTATATAGTGATAAGGTCACATTTTGTTCATTTGCCCTGTTGAACCTACTATTTTAGACTGACTTTGACAGCAACAGTGAATCCAATAAGTGGAGATTTCTCAGTCATTTTCACTATAGCACATTGGCTAATAGTCAGAGAAAAATATCAACGCTGGGCTTGGTTAAAAACCCTGGATGGGAGACCGAAGGAGGTGCTGCCCAGACTGATAGTCGATATAATGTTGAAGATCTGATGTTGTTTTAAAAGGTATACATTCTATATCTTTTATACAAGGTTTGTCTATGTAGAAAATTGGTTACCAGGATGACTAACCTGTGGTTTAAATTTGACCCTCAAAACAACAGTTGATGACTTTCACAATACATTGACAAATTATGTTGAAACAATGTTGATTTAACCAGTTTGTGCTCAGTGGGCTGAGGTCACTTTTTACAGATGTTTACAGACCTCAGCTAAAAGCACATTGTGGGTATAAGATAGCATAGCTAACGCACAAGTTGTGCCCGGGCATCATGTGTATTTTGGGCATGTTTCTAATGCCGGTCTATCTAAATACTTAGAAATAGTGAATAAGAAATATATCACTAACTTTTCTTAGAGATAGTGTATGGTTATTTTACCAATATATCTTACAATGATTGAATAAATTAATGTGCTTTTAAATCCATAATACTCATTCTGTAGCCTAAACTAGCTGACTGACTAAAAGGCAGTTTAAGGACACATAATACATGTTTTATTGTCACGTATACCAGATAGGCGCAGTGAAATGTGATCAGCCTTGAAACATTTGGACTTTTCTATGAACAGGGTTGGTCTGACTGCCTTTTCTGGATGAAATAAGGCAATTGGAGACAAAGGAGCGTTGAAAGCAGTGTTGTTTTACATTAAATAAACATACAAATGTAGGATCTTAATTTGATCACACTTTTGTTGCTGAGAATTTTCCTGGACAGCAGGAAATGCAAACTTGTAGTGTATTCAAGGTTAAAAAGGCTTCTAAAGTTTGCAATTTCCACAGACTAGATTTGTTCAAATTAAAAATGTATCAATCCCTATAAAAAAGATTCATAAATTATAATCCACATAATAATTCACATTTCCTGTTGCTGCAGGATTATTTTCATACTGTAGCAAACTGGCTCAAATTAATCTCTCATAAAATAATCAAAGACAAACAAAACGTTCCTCTCTCATCACTAGTTCTCTCATTTATTCAGACAGCAGCATAAATATCATAAACATTATGAAAGACTATATCCTTTCCTGTTGTATTTTTTTGCAATTTGTTAGGTCTTTACTCATAACTCATTCTGTTCTATGGAAAGTCTTGGAGAAATCTTTTATGGTTCACTTCCTTCCACTAGGAGGCAGGAGAGATCAATGTTTGTAGATAGCCGGACCTTTTGCCATTAACTCAGCCCTTTTGTTCTTGGTTCAAGATTTCTCAATGTCACAGCTTAAATTACGCCCAGCCTTTACCCGCTAGCTATGGATTTATGTCACGGACCATGTGATTCCAATAGAATTCCTTGAGCCGGATAGATTAGACCAGAGGTCAAATAGCCTATGCTATGAGGAAGAAATAAATATTTCATTCTTAGAAAGAAAATCACTTTAGCCAATAGGCTACAGTATGCTATTTCCTTATACATTATCATAATGTAAGAAACAAAAGCCATACATTAGGAATTAGCAGTACCTATTGGCTAAAAAGATTTGTGATTGCAACCTTGCTAGTTTGTAAACATAAACAATTAACACAAAGAATTTCCCAGAGGAGAATTGTACTATAACTAGGGCCCTGTGTTTTGGTTAATCATTTCACATGACCTGGATTTTAACCTTTATTTACATTTGAAACCTTTTCCAGAAATGAGATTTAGACCAAAAACAAAAAGCAATAATCTCAGGATGGTGCTGGACCAATAAAAAAAAAAGCTTTAAATAAATGTTCAAATCCAGGTCATGTGACATGATTAACCAAAACACAGGGCCCTAGTTATTCCACAATGCTCCTCCTAGACTAGTTTATTACCATGTGAGCTCTACAACCTCTTGATAGATAGTATGATACTGTGGGAGGGTATTCCCTGGTCAAAGATGTTTATTGTGCACATTCACATTGAAGAACAGATCCACAGTGTGGATGCGTCCCACATGGCACCCATACCCTATGTAATGCACCAGAGCCCTGTGGACTCTGGTTGAAAGTAGTAGACTATGTTTATATATTTTAAACATAACCTTTATTTAACTAGGCAAGTCAGTTAATTAATAACAAATTCCTAGGAACAGTGGGTTAACTGCCTTGTTCAGGGGCAGAAAAGATTTTTACCTTGTCAACTCAGGGATTTGATCTGGCAACCTTTTGGTTACTGGCCCAACGCTCTAACCACTAAGCTACCTGCTACTCCGTAGGGAATAGGGTGCCATTTGAATCCACAGTACCCCATGCAGTAATCTGTGTTCCTGTTCTAGGTGTTATACTGTAGATAGAGCTAACTGCCCTGTCCTTACTGGCCTGTCCTTAGTGACCTGTTCATACTGACCTGTCCTTAGCGACCTGTCCATACTGCACAGGAAAGGGCTGGTCCTTTCCCTATCTCATCAACAGGGTTAGGCAGTGTTCTACACTAAAGTTTTCCACTTTTTCAGTACATGATTTGGTCGTACCAATTTTTTTAAATTTATTGATAATGACCAGGCCTGTGTTCCATAATGTGCCTGCATTCCATATAGAACCAGGCTAATAATGACTAGCCATCTTTTAAATTAACATGCCCTAGTGTTCTCACAATGATTTGGATAGATTATAGTGTAACAGCAAACAAAAGAGACTTAAAAAATAAAAGTGCAAAATGTATTTATTGCAGATTTCTAAGTGGCATGTGTTCTTTTCGGCAAATTCCTCTACAGGGCGGGAATTTAAAAAACAATGCTTGATACCAAAACGAAACCACTGCAAAAAAAAAGGTAGAAAGCATGCTCAGGACTGTGATTTACTCCAGTTTTTTGGGGGGGGGGTTTCGCTCACAATTACACTTTTTTTTAAATAAAAAAATCCCGACAAAATTGGATGTTATGAGTCATTAACAAAAACCAGGTCAACAAAAAACATTTCTGGAGTCTGCGAAAAATCGGAGAAATGTAGATTTGTTTTAATGTAGTTACCCTTAATTCAATTGGCATCAGCCAGACAGTTTTGTTTGGCTTGGTGTTTCTGTAGTGCACTTTGTGATGGGAGTTTTCAAAAATAAATGGCCACTGGAGTTGATGTAAATAGTCATGATTCTGCAACTTTGTAGTTACCTTTGAATTGCCTTTTCATCTACCCCAAGATGGTTAGGCTTTCAAGTCAAATCATTTGTCACATGTACCAAATACAACCTTGCCGTGAAATGCTTACTTACAAGCCCTTAACCAACGTTGAAGTTAAGAATAATATTTACTAAATAAAATAAACTAAAGTAAAAAATAAATAACAATAACGAGACTACAGTATATATAGGGGGTGCTGGTACTGAGTCAACGTGCGGGTAACAGGTTAGTCGAGGTTATTGAGGTAATATGTACATGTAGGTAGAGGTAAAGTGATTATGCATAGATAATAAACAGCGAGTAGCAGTAGCGTAAAAAAACAGCAAATAGTCCACGTAGCCATTTGATTAGATCTTCAGTATTCGTATGGCTTGGGGGGTAGAAGCTGTTAAGTATTTTGGACCTAGACTTGGCGCTCCAGTATCATTAGCATCGCTAACGGCTAAACAAAGTGGTAGACATATAGGCAGAACATCATGAAATACTATATGGTTTCCTGTTGTATTTTTTGCAAGTTCACTCAGGTCTTGACTCATAACTCACTTTGTTCTATGGAAAGTCTTCGTGAAATCTTTTAGGTTTGACTTCCATCCACTAGGGGGCAGGAGAGGTCAATGTCTGGATATAGAGGACCTCTTGCCATTAATTTAATCTTTGTTCTCGGTTAAAGACTTCTCAATGTCACAGGTTGGAGTCCCCCTGCAGGTCAGGTCATCCAGATAGCATATTAACACATCATGAGCCAGGGAATACCCCCCACAGTATCATACTACCTATGAGGAGGTTGTAGAGCTCACATGGTAAGACTAGGGTCCTGTGTTTTGGTTAATCATGTCACATGATCTGGATTTGAACCATTATTTAAAGGTTTTTCATCAAACTGTCCCCTTTTATTTTTATATCAGATGGTCCAGCTTAAAAAAAAATGTTTTTTTAATCCTCATGACAAAATGTGTAGAATAGCAGCAAAGTATCTCAAAAACAGCTAAATGTTCTCTCAGCCTCATGGAAAAATGTGTAAAATTGCTACACTACACTAAAAATATGTGGACACCTGCTCGTCGAAAATCTAATTCCAAAATCATGGGCATTAATAAGGAGTTGGTCCCCTCTTTGCTGCTATAACAGCCTCCACCCTTCTGAAGGCTTTCCACTTGATGTTGGAACATTGCTGCAGGGACTTGCTTCCATTCAGCCACAAGAGCATTAGTGAGGTCAGGCACTGAGGTTGGTCGATTAGACCTGGCTCGCAGTCGGCGTTCAAATTCATCCCAAAGATGTTTGAGGTCAGGGTTCTGTGCAGGCCAGTCAAGTTCTTCCACACCGATCTCTACAAACCAGTTCTGTATGGACCTTGCTTTGTGCATAGTCAAACTGAAACAGGAAAGGGCCTTCCCCAAACTGTTGCCACAAAGTTGGAAGCACAGAATCGTCTAGAATGTCATTGTATGCTGTAGCGTTAAGATTTCTCTTCACTGGGACTAAGGAGCCGAACCATGAAAAACAGCCCCAGATCATTATTCCTCCTCCAAACTTTACAGTTGGCACTATGCATTTAGGCAGGTAGCGTTGCAAAACCCAGATTCATTGGTCAGGCTGCCAGATGGTGATTCATCACTCCAGAGAACACGTTTCCACTGCTCCAGAGTCCAATGGCGGCGAGCTTTACACCACTCCAGCCGACGCTTGGCATGGAGCATGGTGATCTTAGGCTTGTGTTCGGCAGCTCAGCCATGGAAACCCATTTCACGAAGCTCCCAACGAACAGTTATTGCGCTGATGTTGCTTCCAGAGGCAGTTTGGAACTTGGTAGTGAGTGTTCCAACCTTGAGCTGTTGTTGCACCTAGACTTTCCACTTCACAATAACAGCACTTGACTGGGGCAGCTCTAGAAAGGCAGAAATTTGACGAACTAACTTGTTGAAAAGGTAGCATCCTATGACTGTGCTACGTGGAAAGTCACTGCAGCTCTTCAGTACGGCCATTCTACTGCCAATGTTTGTCTGTGGAGATTGCATGGCTGTGTGCTCGATGTTATACACCTGTCGGCAACGGGTCTGATTGAAGTAGCTGAATCCACAAATTTGAAGGGGTGTCCACATACTTTTGTACTGTAGTGTATAAAACTAGGAGAAAACGGCGATACGCCACCACATATAGGAAGTAGCCTAAGGTAGCTGGATAATAACTCCACTGTGCATATTATATTATTGGATGGAACAAACAACTACTACTATAGCATGATGAAAATATCTGCCTACATTGTTATGGTAACAGACGATCAGACACGGTCATAATGATTGGTCGTACTGCACATGTATGGTAAAGTTCAGTTCAGGCTGTGACAAGTCAACCTCTATAGTGATTGTGGAGACATTGATACTGTTTACTGTAAAAATAGATTGTTTTTGAGGAGAAAAAGTACAATGTCCAAAACCACTGAACATGAAAAAGGTTTCAATAGGTATGGAGCTTCACCGTACTGTACAGACCACACAGAGCAGGTATGGAGCTTCCCCGTACTGTACAGACCACACAGACTAGGTATGGAGCTTCACCGTACTGTACAGACCACACAGAGCAGGTATGGAGCTTCCCCGTACTGTACAGACCACAGAGACCAGGTATGGAGCTTCCCCGTACTGTACAGACCACACAGACCAGGTATGGAGCTTCCCCGTACTGTACAGACCACAGAGACCAGGTATGGAGCTTCCCCGTACTGTACAGACCACAGATACGGAGCTTCCCCGTACTGTACAGACCACAGAGACCAGGTATGGAGCTTCCCCGTACTGTACAGACCACACAGACCAGGTATGGAGATTCACCGTACTGTACAGACCACACAGACCAGGTATGGAGCTTCCCCGTACTGTTCAGACCACACAGACCAGGTATGGAGATTCACCGTACTGTACAGACCACACAGACCAGGTATGGAGATTCACCGTACTGTACAGACCACAGATACCAGGTATGGAGCTTCCCCGTACTGTACAGACCACAGAGACCAGGTATGGAGCTTCCCCGTACTGTACAGACCAGAGATACAGAGCTTCCCCGTACTGTACAGACCACACAGACCAGGTATGGAGCTTCCCCGTACTGTACAGACCACACAGACCAGGTATGGAGATTCACCGTACTGTACAGACCACACAGACCAGGTATGGAGCTTCCCCGTACTGTTCAGACCACACAGACCAGGTATGGAGATTCACCGTACTGTACAGACCACACAGACCAGGTATGGAGATTCACCGTACTGTACAGACCACAGATACCAGGTATGGAGCTTCCCCGTACTGTACAGACCACAGAGACCAGGTATGGAGCTTCCCCGTACTGTACAGACCAGAGATACAGAGCTTCCCCGTACTGTACAGACCACACAGACCAGGTATGGAGCTTCCCCGTACTGTACAGACCACACAGAGCAGGACAGTCACAGAGGGCCAAACCCTCCTCCTCTTCCTCTTCTTCCTTGTCTCCAGTGAAAGGTTAAAGCTGTCACTGAGTCACACTCGTTGCCTTCAGAAGACGTGTGAGTCACTACGAGCACGGCGAGGGAGATGTGCTTGGCTAAGGTCTAAACAAGAATTAGGTGCTTATGTAAAGCAAGGTTGTATTTGACCCTACAGCTGCAAGTTGAGGGTGAGGCAGCGTAATGCAGAGTGACAGTTCTGAAACAGAATGGGCTGCTTGTCTAGTTGTGAGTGTGGCATGGCGTGGGGGAGAGGAGAAGGGAGGCTCGGCCGTGCTGGCTCTGACTGGCCCTGTCCTGGCCCGCAGGTTGGAAAACTAAAGGCTTCTTCTGAAAGATGGAAAACAAGAAAGTGGAAGGAGGAAGGACGTTTATCAAGAGCTTACTTCCCCAACAGAAGTCGGGAATTGAAAGAGGCATGTGTGGAATTCTTGTGATTCCATATGGTGGAATTCTAGATTCTGGACTTTTTTTTCTAGATTCTGGACTTATGGAATGTAACTGTTTATTTATTCTGCTCTTTTTTAATAAGATTCCATATGGCTTTATTAAAATGTTTCTCTATATTATAAACTAGTTTCTAGAATGAGGCCCCTGAATAAAACAGTTTTTCTCTCTCTGTTGCTACGTGGTGGTAAGATTCCACATTCCCCTGACAACAAGCCGCCTGGCCCTGTGCTTGCTCTCTAGAGGCTATCCTTCAGCTCTTCCTCTTCTCCCTCCTCTTCTCTCACCCCGAGAAACCGCCGGGAGAAATAAATCAACAATCTCAACTCCTGTGGGGTGCGTTGTTTTACTAGCTGTCTTCCATGTGTTCTACCTCCCTGCGATTTCATCTGCTCACAACAGGAGTGTGTGTGTGTTCTACCTCCCTGCGATTTCATCTGCTCTCTCCAGACAGCAGGAGTGTGTGTGTGTTTAACTCTCAGTTGCTCTCTCCAGGCAGCAGGAGTGTGTGTGTGTTTAACTCTCAGTTGCTCTCTCCAGGCAGCAGGAGTGTGTGTGTGTTTAACTCTCAGTTGCTCTCTCCAGACAGCAGGAGTGTGTGTGTGTTTAACTCTCAGTTGCTCTCTCCAGACAGCAGGAGTGTGTGTGTGTTTAACTCTCAGTTGCTCTCTCCAGGCAGCAGGAGTGTGTGTGTGTTTAACTCTCAGTTGCTCTCTCCAGACAGCAGGAGTGTGTGTGTGTTTAACTCTCAGTTGCTCTCTCCAGGCAGCAGGAGTGTGTGTGTTTAACTCTCAGTTGCTCTCTCCAGACAGCAGGAGTGTGTGTGTTTAACTCTCAGTTGCTCTCTCCAGGCAGCTGGAGTGTGTGTGTTTAACTCTCAGTTGCTCTCTCCAGGCAGCAGGAGTGTGTGTGTGTTTAACTCTCAGTTGCTCTCTCCAGACAGCAGGAGTGTGTGTGTGTTTAACTCTCAGTTGCTCTCTCCAGGCAGCAGGAGTGTGTGTGTGTGTGTTTAACTCTCAGTTGCTCTCTCCAGGCAGAAGGAGTGTGTGTGTGTGTTTAACTCTCAGTTGCTCTCTCCAGGCAGCAGGAGTGTGTGTGTGTTTAACTCTCAGTTGCTCTCTCCAGGCAGCAGGAGTGTGTGTGTGTTTAACTCTCAGTTGCTCTCTCCAGACAGCCGGAGTGTGTGTGTGTTTAACTCTCAGTTGCTCTCTCCAGACAGCAGGAGTGTGTGTGTTTAACTCTCAGTTGCTCTCTCCAGGCAGCTGGAGTGTGTGTGTGTTTAACTCTCAGTTGCTCTCTCCAGACAGCAGGAGTGTGTGTGTGTTTAACTCTCAGTTGCTCTCTCCAGGCAGCAGGAGTGTGTGTGTGTTTAACTCTCAGTTGCTCTCTCCAGGCAGCAGGAGTGTGTGTGTGTTTAACTCTCAGTTGCTCTCTCCAGGCAGCTGGAGTGTGTGTGTGTTTAACTCTCAGTTGCTCTCTCCAGGCAGCAGGAGTGTGTGTGTGTTTAACTCTCAGTTGCTCTCTCCAGGCAGCAGGAGTGTGTGTGTGTTTAACTCTCAGTTGCTCTCTTCAGGCAGCAGCAGGAGTGTGTGTGTGTTTAACTCTCAGTTGCTCTCTTCAGGCAGCAGCAGGAGTGTGTGTGTGTGTTTAACTCTCAGTTGCTCTCTCCAGACAGAGACCACAGCCAGGGAGGCTGTCTGCATCTCAAGTCAAACCCTATTCTCTCCAGACAGAGACCACAGCCAGGGAGGCTGTCTGCATCTCAAGTCAAACCCTATTCTCTCCAGACAGAGACCACAGCCAGGGAGGCTGTCTGCATCTCAAGTCAAACCCTATTCTCTCCAGACAGAGACCACAGCCAGGGAGGCTGTCTGCATCTCAAGTCAAACCCTATTCTCTCCAGACAGAGACCGACCTTCATAGACAAGGCCACGGTGTTCAAATACCAAATATCAAATTCGAAATGCCAAATAGGAGAACAGAGCAGTATGGCATAGACCACGATTAATACTTACATTAGCAGATGATGTATTTAACTTCGGAGAACGAAACAGACTTTTCTCTATTTCCTCTGAGGTGATTCTCCAGTCTGGCTGTCTTTAGGGCTTCTAGACTGTTCTCTGTTTCCTCTGAGGTGATTCTCCAGTCTGGCTGTCTTTAGGGCTTCTAGACTGTTCTCTGTTTCCTCTGAGGTGATTCTCCAGTCTGGCTGTCTTTAGGGCTTCTAGACTGTTCTCTGTTTCCTCTGAGGTGATTCTCCAGTCTGGCTGTCTTTAGGGCTTCTAGACTGTTCTCTGTTTCCTCTGAGGTGATTCTCCAGTCTGGCTGTCTTTATGGCTTCTAGACTGTTCTCTGTTTCCTCTGAGGTGATTCTCCAGTCTGGCTGTCTTTAGGGCTTCTAGACTGTTCTCTGTTTCCTCTGAGGTGATTCTCCAGTCTGGCTGTCTTTAGGGCTTCTAGACTGTTCTCTGTTTCCTCTGTGATTCTCCAGTCTGGCTGTCTTTAGGGCTAATTCATTACTGGTTAGGTCTTCGCAGTGTTGCCAAGTGGTTGCTGAGAATCCTGAAAGCGAACAGTCATTGGTCGTGTCTGAGCTGTCAGAACTTCTCAATCATCTTAAATATATCTGCAGGATGAGGATGACTCCACCACCATGTTTATCTTTTGACGTACTTGACTTGACTGTTAGTAACATACTGTAGTCCCATGACAAGTATTTTACTCATTTATCCACTGTAATCACACTTACGACAGCAGCAGATCATTCTAGATGGTCTGTTGAATCAATGTGATGAAACATCAGTGATTTCTCTCATTTGGCTACATGATTATTAATCATTTAATACAAACTAACTACAAAGTGTTTCAAATTAAAGGATGCATTTACTTCCCACATGGAATCTTATCCAAACAGCCACCTATGCCTGCTCTGTTCACATGGGGTTCCAATGGTTCCATTCGTGAGTTCCATTAGATGTGATGTGTTCCAATGTCCATACTAGTTAGAACGCATGCCCGGGGTGTTGTTTCACAGTACAGAGTGTGCTAGCTAGTGTGAATACTGAAACAGACACACATTAAGCTTGTTTTTGCAGCTGCCTCATCTTCTCATATGAGAATATGACAATCTGCTACCTGGAATATGGATCATTCTGTTTGATAATATCTGTACTGCAAAATAGTGTTCCCCTCCCTAGTACAAGGGTCTGTCAAAAGAGATCAAATACTTTGCCTGCTAATTTATCTGCTTGAGAATTTTGCTAATATCTATGGTGTTATGTCTCCCCCTGCAGCTGTCCATGTTCACATGCAGTGTGACGTATTTGAAATGAGCCTCAAAGCCTCTACCTGACCATGACTAGACGCTCTATATATCAGGGTTGGGATCAATTCCATTTCAATTCAGAAAGTAAACCTAATTCAAATTCAACATTTTCCTCATTGAAAAGCATTGAAGAGAATTGGAATTTGCAATTTCAGTGTACTCCCTGAATTTACTGGAATTGAAATAGACCCTAACCCTGTTAAATACCATTACCGTTGGGTATCAAAGCTGCTGTTGAACCTCATGGTCTGGATCTCAGGCAGCAAAGCCTCTGGCAGATTGGTGGCACAGTCCCGCTAAGACAGTTGGCCCATAGTTTAATGGGGTGGATATCTTCAGGGGGTGGCAGGGTAACCTAGCGGTTAAGAGCCTTGGGCCAGTAATTGAAAGATTGCTTGTTCAAATCCTTGAGCTGACTATTTGTGAAAAGTCTGATGTGTGATCTGTCCTTGAGCACAGGCACTTAACCCTAATTGCTACTGTACGTCTGCTAAGTGTTTGGTCTGTGTCTGGCTCCATCAGATAATTAGTACTCTGTCAATACTGGTTAATTACAGTCTGTTCTGAATATTTTGGGCCATATCCCTGTTCTCTGTAAATCAGCCATAAAAACACCTTGTTGTTCCCTGTCTCATGAACAAAGTCACAGTCCCTCCCCTCCTAGACTTGACTTGATAATGTCCTGTCATTGCTGTAAGTAGGAGTGAATCCCCAGCCTGGCATCCGGCCACAGCATCCTCCATGTCCTATCCATTACCTAGGCTGCGTCCCAAACCTCACCCTATTACATACATAGTGCATTACTTTTGATCAGATCCCAATATAGCCCTGGTCAAAAGTAATGCACTATTATAGGTAATACGGAGCTGTTTGGGATGCACCCTAGTCTTGACCTGTTAAGAGACAATTTGCTAGAGCCTCAAAACCATGTTGGACCATTACATCACCAATGTTTATTAGGAAAAGACTCGAGGCGAGAAAACATATTAAAAACCTTCATTATACAAATGCATCCTGTGTGCATAAATGCATACAAATGCATCAGGGACACTGAAATGTTTATTATGTCAGGATGTAAGCAAAGCCAACCTTGATTTAACAGGGTTGCTTCCATCCCTCGCCATGCCCCAACTCTAGCTAGCCATTTCACATTGGATGCACTTAGTAGACATTTCTTGGGGGGAAAAAAACAAGAACTGACCATGACAATAACAAGAACTGACCATGACAATAACAAGAACTGACCATGACAATAACTGACCTTGATTAAATACTTCATAGTGCAACAGTGCATGCAAAATGCTAACCTTTATTATTGTTTGTTTACCTCAACAGTACATATTGTTTTGTCCGATACGATTAGATTTCAACTCATACTGTCACGTTGTATAAATGATTGGAGACAGGCGCAGGAATTCGTAATAGGGGGAGTTTAATACTCCACCCAAAATATACAACATGACATGAAAAGGCACGGGGACGAAGCCCAAAACAATACAAAAACACAGGGATGTAACCCAAACAAAAGAGGTTAAACCTCTAGTAAATACAGGACATGGGGATGTAACCCAAACAAAAGAGGTTAAACCTCTAGTAAATACAGGACATGGGGATGTAACCCAAACAAAAGAGGATAAACCTCTAATAAATACAGGACATGGGGATGTAACCCAAACAAAAGAGGTTAAACCTCTAGTAAATACAGGACATGGGGATGTAACCCAAACAAAAGAGGTTAAACCTCTAGTAAATACACGACACGGGGATGTAACCCAAACAAAAGAGGTTAAACCTCTAGTAAATACACGACATGGGGATGTAACCCAAACAAAAGAGGTTAAACCTCTAGTAAATACAGGACATGGGGATGTAACCCAAACAAAAGAGGTTAAACCTCTAGTAAATACACGACACGGGGATGTAACCCAAACAAAAGAGGTTAAACCTCTAGTAAATACAGGACATGGGGATGTAACCCAAACAAAAGAGGTTAAACCTCTAGTAAATACAGGACATGGGGATGTAACCCAAAAAAAGAGGTTAAACCTCTAGTAAATACAGGACATGGGGATGT